>NC_079424.1:18726518-18789018 GCF_026213295.1 Gadus chalcogrammus
GAAGGTCATTAAAACCAGGGTGCTGCTGCAAAGAACTATTGCTAATTATTATTTGTAATCTTGGTGTTGTTGGATGACATTTTTCAAGTTGACATTGTTATCATGTCACAGTATGTTGATGGTGTACACTATATAACAATGTGTCTACATTGGCAGGAATTACATTTTAATGAATGACTCATTTAAAAGTTAAACGTTCAATAAGAAGAAATAAAGTACATCTATTTTTGCTTGGAATACATACATAAATATAAATATGTATATTTAGTATATAGCTAGATAGGTTGCTGCAGTTTTTTTTTAACTAGTTGGTAAGATATTACAATTCATTCAGTTCATTATTTAACATTCATTAACATTAGTTAATGTGGTTACAAGTATTATTATAAATAACTAGCATAGAGGGTAAGTCGCTATTAAATAATATAGAAATTAATACTTTAGGTCAAATTAATGACATTCCGTTAACATGAAGACTATTAGTAAACATGAACTCTTTACCTGATGATTAGTAGACCATTAGTTAACTGTTAATAAACTGTTTGTTAATTGTTAGTAAATCCTTATTACTTAACAAATCAATGTCGATGAATGGTTCATTGATCAACCCTTATTGCAAAGTTTTACCTACTAGTTGCACTAGTATTGTAAGAATATAACTAGTAGTTTGATTACTGTGAATGTAAAACCAATAATGTAATCCTTTCTTCCATTCATCCATCACAAATATTTAACAGCGTCGTTGTGTGTTTGCTGACCCAGGAACAAGGAAGGCCACATAGTTTGAGGCTGACGGAACAATGCTCGGTACTTTGCTGGTCAAACCAGACTTTCTGGGAAATCACTAAGGTGCCGTGTAGCCTGCAGTGTTTGTGTCCAACGTCATTATCTTAAGCTAAGACATTCTCAATTAGTCAAATCAAATTTAGAATAATGAATAATTAAGTTAACTTAATTGTATTGGAAATGTTAATTTTATAAAATCAAATACAAATCATGCAACTGTAAGTAGGCCTACGGGGAAGAGGAGGCGTTTCCTGGTTTAGATTTCTAAGTGGCCCCCCTGTCGAAGGTCTGCTGATAGTATCAAGGTTCATAAACAACACAGTGGAGTCACGGCATGCGTGCTTACAGTTTTATAGCAGACCAAAGACATGAGAGAACTTGCATATCTGTCAGCAATACTCGGCCAATCAACATGGAAACGTTAAAAATGTGCTTGAATATGTATTTCGATACGTTATTTTATTCCAATCTATTATTTTATCTTGCTGTATAGGCCTATGGATGTGACTACCAATTTGTGTTTCATTTGAGTAAACCAATAAACGATTACGCAGAAAGTCTTTATCTATGTTATCTAAGCGAGTGCACTTATACGCAAATGCCTCTTTTTGCATGTGATTAGAAAAATGAGGAGCACAACTTATTCTATTATAAATAATATTTCTGAGACAAATAAAAAATAGTGTATATTCTGTGTATGCAGATGAGCGTTCTCTTTTCACTCTACCAATACAAATTTTGTACGATAAACTATAATTTATTTAATGTATTGTCTCTTTTATTAATTTATCTGCTATGAGCATCTCCTTAACTGCTCAACAAGAAAGTGTTAACATTTCATCAAGGTTAGATCTGAAATAGGAGAAAATGTATAATTATTATAGAAAGGATAACTTGTATTTTACCCTGTATATATGTGACAACCAATGACCAAGTAGACCATCTGTCACACAGTTATGCAGGGTTTCCCTGAAAGATGATGTTTCCAAGTGTTTTTTGGGGTATTCATTTATGTCACACTGTGACATATGTTGTGCACCAGTATTTATTTAGTAGCTCTAATAGTTACATATATCGTTAGAGTGATTATATATATATATAACTATGTATATATATATATATATATATACATATATATATATATATATATATATATATATATATGTATGCATATATAGATATATATATATACGTATATATAGTTATGCAGTTATAATAGCTATATATAACAGCTATAACAGTTACAATAGTTATAGTAATAGTTATACTAGTTGCAATATACCTATAACAGCTATAATATTGAAATGATTTCAATAGTTACATATATATAACAGTTATTATGATTGCATATTTATACACCAGCTATACTATATACTGTGTCCTTCCACTGCTGCTGCAACAAACAAATTTCTCCTACGGGGGATTAATAAAGTTATATCTTATCTTATCTTATCTTACTAGATATATATATATATAGCAGTTATAATAGCTATATTCCTATTAGTTACAATAGGTGCATATATTTAGCTGTTATATAATAGTTACATATATACATAAAAGCTACGATAGTAACACCTAGCTTAATAATTCAACCTTTATCTATGGTTAATCTTCACTTTACCACAACGTTCTAGATTTTACCTAATGTCTGTTGATGATGACTTTTTATTATGCAATTTATAGTCAGGGTTGCTTGGACAGTTTTTCATATTTGGCATATTCGCCTGTGTTGGAATGTTTTAGTTATGAAGAAGGCCTTCCTCACCAGCAAACATACTCAACAACTCATCAGTACAGATGCCGCACTTTTTAATTGTGGCCCATTTGTTTTGCAACCAGCACATGTAATGACGGTAAATGGAATGCATGTATCATCATTTCCTGGTACAAACATAAATATTTTGCTCTCCAAAACGTCACTGTGAGGCGCTCTAAAAATAGCAGCCAGAGTTTTCTTTGTTTTTGGAATGCATTCAAGTCATGTCGTGGACAAAACAGCTCATAAAGCAGCTCAGTGTAAGGACATCCCTTCTACCATTGCTGAAGCATATGGATACTATATAAGAATTAAAGAGTTACACCAGCAGGCTGAGCATTGAGTGAATAACAATGAAACTTATCACTATGACTATTACATATGATAAGCCTGTGTGTGTGTGTGTGTGTGTGTGTGTGTGTGTGTGTGTGTGTGTGTGTGTGTGTGTGTGTGTGTGGGTGTGGGTGTGGGTGTGGGTGTGTGTGTGTTAACAGTAAAGAGACACTCCCTTTTCAATTATCTTGGAGGTATAATTTTGCTCGGAAGAATGTTTTTTATTTGTCTGCCTTCCTTATTCCTTCTTGGCACAACTTTATCAATAACCAACGTCCAGTGTTTCAGGAATCATACTGTTTGATTTACTTTTTCCTGTATTTCTTATCCTAGTTGTGTATTTTAGACTGTAGTCTGTATCCGACCAGAACAAAATAGGGTGCTTTAGTGTGGCCCACTGGGGGGTGTTAATAGGGTTTATTTTCCTCCATTTTGTATGTTTTCAAATTAAGTTACATTGATTCAGTGACCTCAAGGCCTGTGATAATACAAAGGCATATTTAACATTAGTCTCTATATCTTTGAACCATGAGGCATGAGACATTGTACATACTTCAGCCATCAATCTTGATTAAGGAAAAATGCTTTTTGCTGTATGGCAAACAGGTATTAGTAAAGTGTGTATGATGATTTCTGAAAATTACCGGCCAACGCAGGAAAACAACATTAACCTAATAATTGTGTCATGAATGCTTCATCAATCATCAATAAATAAATATATCAAAACAAAGTGTACAGATATCCTACAATCTCATTTGATGAGCAAATTAGTGCGTTTAATCATGCTTGCACTGCAGCTTTGGCATTAAGATACACTAGATACTCTGGCGTGTGGATGTACAGACGAGTCTAGAAACATATAGGGATGACACATCGGTGGTCACATTTTCCAAGACGGCTGAAGCACCATGTGTAGCATTTGATTGAACAGTTCAGTGGGCTGCAAAAGCATTCGCAATGATGGAAGTGAGGCCTTAGGAGAGTTAGATGTGCCGAACATAATTTAACTAGATACAATTGTAGAGATGTCAAAGGAGGTTAGTTCATCTCTTCTAGAAAGAACGTGCATTGGTATAGTATGCCATTTATGAACACAATTTAGTGAATTTTTCTTGTGATGCCATGAGTGCATAACTCATGCCTTTGTGTTCTACTGCCTCTTGTAGACCATTGGGCAAATGACACGTACATCTAAATATGTTCATAGGCTATGTGAGGGTAAAGACATTGACCCAAACATCTTTGGAGGACACTATCCCCCTTCAGTTATATTTTCCAGACCAGTATTTATTCCTTGATAAATTCCTTTATTCAAGAGTAAACAATGGAAATGAATTCAGTCTTTAGAGCTTCTCTTTTTATTGATTAAATTACAATTACGTAGGAGAAAATTAAGTATGTCAAATGAGGATTTAGTTCACATTAAAATGCTATAGAAAAATACGAACGCTTGAACATCATGATAAATAATGCAGCCTAATGCACACAGTCGACTTAACCTTCACAGGTCAGTCATGCTCCTCTATATTAGACGTTGCTGACCCCTGGCGCCGAAATCTGGTTATGACATCAAACAATAATTGGAATAATGTGAGTTAATAACATTAATATCTAGGAATTAATGACAATGACATGCTCAAAGATGACGTATTTTCCATGCGAAAAATATGTTACGTTGCCATAAATGTATTTACGTATTCATGATTTCACAACACCACTTTCCCTTTAAAACGGCGAACGGAAGTTAGGCGCCCAAACCCGGCGCGTAAACTGAAACTCAATTTGTTGTCAGCAACAACAGGTAGTTGCTAGTATTCGAGTCAGTCAACTGCCCAACTAGAGGCTAACTGCCCGCCTATCTACCCAATGAAAAAGATATAGCTACTATTACAGTAAGCTTATCGGCTTATTATTTAATGCATTGTGGTCGTTACTGAACATCCAGGAAGATGAGCACTGCGTTGGTAAGTTGAACGTTTTGGTCGCTAGCGAGGGGGTTAAAGATGGTCCAATGTTAGAATACTATGTACAGTACAAGGGACTGTCTTTACAACCTGACAATACATTTTAAACACTATAACCTGAAGGTACACACGCAGAGTCACATCAGAACATGACAGCATGTGCGGACGGACGTCGTGAGGGAGCATAACGTTAGGCTTTGTTTACAAGCCTCTGTGAATATCTCGACATGTCACTTGGAAGAAAATATAAGTTATATATTTGTTTGGATATGCGTTGGAAACTGATGAACTAAAGTTAGTCTAGGCACGCTGATAGGAAATATTATTGCACCATGGAACCACTGATCAGACTGACTGGTAAACTACTGTAAACAAAACAATGACACCTGTAGGCTCTGTTCAATTTACTTAACTTGCATTATAGAAGGAATATGGTTAATATTGTGTGTAGTAGAATATCGATTATTATTATCTTATATCATAGGGATATAATCTATACAAGATAAACTGATATAAGTTTATCTTTGTACATTTTCCTCATCAAAAAAGCTATTCGTCCAATGAAGAACCAACAATATATTGTGTATATTTTTTTCTTTTGTGATTATTATCTAGTTATCTTAATGACTTTGCCGACTACCGACCAAGCTGTACTGTTAGTTTCAGTTATTACAAATGAAAGCAACATTAACACACAGGGTTACAACTCCATTACCAGGCCTTGAGATGTAATGGATCAAAGTAAAGGGGATAAACATTTTTTTAATTATCTGAAATTAAAATGTGTGTAGTGTAAACATGGAAGTAGCTAAGGTTCATTCAGGTCATTACTTGGTTTCTTAGTTTTACTTAGTCGTCTATAAACCAATTTTTGTGCTTCAAATATCTATTATTTTTTTGTATTGCTAATTGTGAACTTATTTATTATAAATTCGAAATAGTCTTCAGCCGGCTGTAGGAAAGTGTTTCCAAACCTGGGAACATGCATGTGACCCCCCACTTGGGGGTCACATGCATGTTTTTATCACGCAAATAATCATTGCGTCCTGAGTCCTTTATAAGGTCCTCTATACACAAAAATAATGATTCTGAGCGAATTGCATTGTGAGTTAGTGCACATTGGCAATACAAATTTGCTTGGACATGGATATAATGGGTACCGGCTCATAGTCAAGAGCTGAATGCTATAGCTGAAAGGCACTAAATAGCATGCATAGTGAATTTCAGCTGATTATACTTGTTCTCAACCATAGACAGGCCAGATTTTATTTTGTGTAATTGTCTGTTCTAATTTTTCTGAAGTTATGCGAGTAAGCTTGTAAACATATTGTGGGCTGTACATGTCACAAATTGTGTCTATTACAACCTAGGAATGTAACAGTGGTTCATCATTTGATGTAGTTGACCGATTGTAGTGGTTAAATTACACAGAGCCCCAAATTTTAGTAGCTCTGAGTAGGCCAGGGCAGTTCATGGCCTAATGTTGTTAGTTTTTTCACTCAAGAGATTTCACTGAATCTCTTGAGTTAAGTGGATGTTGTTTATATCCAAAAGTTACCTTTTGAATGAATGTATTGGTAGCGAGTTTGGCCACTCAAGCAGTAAATATATTTTACTATACAATAGGGTAACAGTTCATCCTCTGTAGGTATAAGCTTTTCTGAAATAATTGTTGTATCATCTACAAAGTAATTATTCTATACACTCAAGGTACTTTCCTTGCTAGTTTAATACACACATCTTTAACTGTAAGTCCCCACAAACATCTTCACTTTGTTCATTACAAAATTCCAAAAAATAAAGTCGTCTTGAGAGTGTTTGCTTTTATTCAGGTGAAGCTCAAGCACATCACACATAAAAACAAATCCGTGATACAATATACCTATAGAACTACAGTGTAATATCTAACAATGTTAGATTGTCGTCTCCAATCCCATCAGTCTTTCCCTTCGTGTTCAGCTCAACACGACTGTCCTGTCCCACTGTTAACACTCGACGCCATGCTTGTCAAAGTGCCTCATGATAATACCGAGCTCCAGCTCCACGGTGCCCATCGCCTCGGTCTGAAGCCTGTATCTGTCCGCTCCGCTGTAAATCAGATCCGGGGAGCGCAACTGTGGCCCACCGCCGACGAACATCTGCGCTAACTGTTCTTGCCAAGAGCCCAGGGGTCTCCAGGTCGCACAACGTACGGTGTGTTGTCCGGGGCTCGAAGGGACGTGGCAGTACCCGTAGCCATACAACTGGCAGCGTCCGAATGAGTCCTGGTGCCACACCTGCAGGTGAAGCTTTGGCCAGCCTTGCAGTCCTTTAGTGGTGTAGTGAAGATCAATCGGATGGCTCCAGTAGGCCATATCACCCGTCTGCGGGAGATCCACCTGAGTTTGACCCTCCTTCAGGCCAGAGAGAAGCCGCCATGCCCCTCCCGTGTGAATGCCCCACTTGCAAAACAAACTGCTCTGGGGAAAGCCGCTCGCACCGACGATTTGACCGATGATATGTAGCTCTGCCATGCGTCCGATAGCTCCGCTCAAACGTAATCATAAGTCAACACGTATCTTTCTGTTGACCGAGTAATGTGCGCTGGTCTTCACGTCTTATTTCCTTGGTAACCGAGCCGGTTGCTAACGCCACGTAACGGTTAATTGAAGCGTAATAGCTCATTGGTTCCTGAAGGGTCGCCGTGTATGACGCGGCACGTTACGTGATTTAAACTAAATGATTTAACGCCGCTCCACATAACTTAGAAATTAATACAATCACAAGAGGCTACAGCATTCACACTAATAATTCATAGCGTGAAAATGGGATTTGCCTCATAATAGTTCTGATTAGCCTTTTAGTAAATATTGTACAAAGTCAAACATTGACTAACATTGTCAAACACTCTCTCAGCCACGTGCCTCAAAGCGCTTGGGGGGCTCTTCCATCCCATCAGCTATCAGACTCTATAAAACACCTCAACCCCCCGCTCCCAACGTCCCCAACGTCCCAACAGCCCCTTTTTCCCGACCTGATTAAGGTCTAAACCCCACATCTAAGGACTGCACCTATTGTTAACCTTGTTATTTGTTATTTATTTAATTAATCTTTCGATTACTTCAGGGACCCTGCACATTTGGCACATTTATATTTATACTTATATTTATATTATACCTCATATTTCATCACTTATTTATTTATTTATTTATTTATTTACTTAACACACAGGTCACCTACAAACGGACAGTTACATGTATACTATATAGTATGTTTTTTTTATCTTATCTTTATTTTATCTTATTCAAAAAGTTTTGTACTATAATTTTATTTAAAATGAGTAAATCTATTGTATATATACTGCTTTTCGCACTTCTCTTTCCCCACTGTACTGCTGGTCACCTGTGAATTTCTCCCAAGGGGGATTAATAAAGGACTATCTTATCTTATCTTATCTTATCTTATTGATAATTGCTTGAACTTGCTGTTTTATTTCCACAGATTTATTCAGATTTTATCTCTTCTTTATCATTCTAGAAATCATGCAATTCAAATCTGATCAGTTCTCATAATTGGCATCCCTCTGATATTTCTTTTTATCTTTGTGTGTCTTTTTACAGTCGGACCCCAGCCTTGAAAGGAATTTCAAAGGCCACAAGGACAGTGTGACATGTGTGGACATCAACTGTAACATGAAACAAATTGGTACATATACGTGGATTTTTTGACTTGACCTTCTCTTTTCTGTATCTGACCCTTGAAATTATTTGAAATGCTTTCTCACAGTTATGTGGCCTTTTTTATCTAATATGAAATATGGATATAGTACTTAATCTTCTCTGGACTCCTTTCAGCCACGGGCTCCAAGGACTCGTGTGTGATGATCTGGAACATGAAGCCTCAGATGAGGTCGTATCGCCTGGCAGGGCACAAAGACGCCGTCACCTGCGTCCACTTCTCTCCCTCGGGTCACCTGGTGGCCTCTGCCTCCAGAGACAAGACTGTACGGCTCTGGGTTCCCAGTCTGTAAGTATCCAGCTAAAGCAGCTTCACCTTGCTGCCCCTTAACTGCAAAAAATACAATGGCCGCACAGGCACACTTTCCTGATAAATCTTTCTATTTGGCTATTATCTAGCATTCATCCACAATTTCCGTTTTTTTTTGTGAATTTGTAACTAGGTGGGGTCCTGGACGATGCATTATTGCAGCCCTTTTCCTTTTCCTTGATGATCATTTCGGGGAAATTTTTAGTCGATGCTTACGGAGAGTCCTGCTTGTCCGAAAAGCTCAGTGTACAGAGCCGACTTCCCATAACAACATTTTTCCGTTCTGTTTAATCAGCACAGTGTACAACAACGCATAGATCAAAGGGGTTGTCGGTGCATAGAAGTATAGAATGTGGTGATTACAGATGGGGGATTATAGTATGTTTTGTGTGGTTTATGTAGGAAGGCTGAATCCACGTCGTTCCGCGCTCACATAGGCACCGTGCGAAGCGTCAACTTCTCGGCCGACGGACAGTCGCTGGTCACAGCGTCCGACGACAAGACCATCAAAGTTTGGACGGTGCACAGACAGAAGTTCCTCTTCTCCCTCAGTCAGCACATCAACTGGGTCCGCTGTGCCAAGTACGAGCGAAGTCTAACACACGCGTGCACCCTTACTCACAGCAGACATGTTTCTCTCCCCTCAGTCTGGGAAACTTTTCTTAATCACATATTCGCTAACAATGAATTCTCAAGCCTTGTATTTCTGAGAAACCAAACCTTTGATTCCTCAAACATTCATTTCCACTACTCACTGCTCTCAGATAAGATGGGGCTGCGGGGTCTAATTTAAGGAGGGAAAAAGGCTTCTTCGTGACATTTTCTTTTGACAGGTTTTCTCCAGACGGCCGCTTGATTGTGTCGTCAAGCGACGATAAAACCGTGAAGCTGTGGGACAGGAACAGCAGGGAGTGTGTCCACTCTTTCTACGAGCACGCAGGGTGAGCCTCTACAAAGAAGAACATTCAGAATGTTTCCAGGGTCACATGCACACTTATTTGATACTTAGTTTTAACCCATTAACTAAGTAAATGATTTTTAATAGTTAAAAAATTACATGAAACAATGTAATTTTTTATCATGGACAGGTTTACTTATCAATGAAAACTCTTTAATCTTGGCATACTTCTACTAATTCTGCATTCTAGCTATGCAAACCACGTGGAGTTCCACCCCAGTGGGACATGTATCGCAGCCGCCAGCACGGACAATTCGGTCAAGGTGTGGGACATACGCACCCACAAGATGCTGCAGCACTATCCAGGTAAGCACCAGCTTAGAAAGGCTTAGTCTAAGCCTACGTGCTCAAATGAGACGTATCAGGATTATGTATGTATGTATGTATGTATGTATGTATGTATGTATGTATGTATGTATGTATGTATGTATGTATGTATGTATGTATGTATGTATGTACACATTAAAGCAGCAGTCAGAGATCACAGGATTTGCCGTTCATCATATGTTCTGAATTTATCATATTAACTTTATATATAAAAAAAAAAAAATTAACTGTTAGATTGACTCGAACCAGGCACGTTTTTGTCTAGTCTCACAATGGAAACTTATCTTTTCATCATGCTGCCTTTCTGTCTACTTGGAAGATCATTGTTATTCTCTTTCCTAAAGAGATTGCATATGTTAAATCTTATAATGGGTACAGCTGTCAAGCGATGGAACAAAGTGAGACATTAAGACAATGTCTATGTATTTTTCTCAACTTAATTTGTCCTTCTATTTTGATATTTTTCTATTCTGTATCAATATCTTGCTATCATCGGTTAGTCATATTAGTCATTCTCTCCATTGTGTTATTAACTAATCAACTGCAATGTTTGGGAGTCCAGGATTCCAACACAGAATAGTTGTGACAAATACAAGGGATAAAGTAAAAGTGAACCTTTTAAAGGTATAGACCACTTTTGATCGCATGTCAACAGCGTCATAAGCCCTTTACCCTCTAACTTCTGGGGTAACATAGTAAAAACAGTAATTCAGTACAGTCCTAAAATTTATTGATATTTCCATATCGATCAAGCTTACTACGATGTGCTTCTTGGGCAGGTGGCTCATGTCAGTCATCAAACTGTGTTTCCCACACGTAGTCATTTTTACGAGGGTAATTTTCAAATCTTTTTTTAAACACCACCAGAGGGCGCTAAATATCTATTAACTTCAATTGTTGCTTGCGAGTCATCGCACCTCTGCTTTTCTAGCCACCACAAATAAATGTGTATAACAAAATACCCTAAACAAACGAGGAATAATGGTCTGCCCATATTATATTTATGATTCATTGAAAAGTGAAACGTGTTAAACTCTCCAGGCATAACAATCAGCAACTTAACCGTTTGTATAACTGTTGTTGTGTCATCAATACCAGAGGAAAAGTGTGTGTGTGTGTGTGTGTGTGTGTGTGTGTGTGTGTGTGTGTGTGTGTGTGTGTGTGTGTGTGTGTGTGTGTGTGTGTGTGTGTGTGTGTGTGTGTGTGTGTGTGTGTGTGTGTGTGTGTGTGTGTCAGTTCACAGTGGTGCTGTGAACAGCCTGTCTTTCCATCCATCTGGAAACTTCTTGATCACGGCTGCCAATGATTCCACTTTGAAGATAATGGACCTTTTAGAGGGAAAACTCCTCTATACCCTCCATGGACATCAGGTACACGCGCACAGGTTTAATGTATTGTCACAAAAGTACTTTTGCATAAGATATCTGCCAAAGGCCGGTTGTTTTTATTGTCGTGTGTGTGTGTGTGTGTGTGTGTGTGTGTGTGTGTGTGTGTGTGTGTGTGTGTGTGTGTGTGTGTGTGTGTGTGTGTGTGTGTGTGTGTGTGTGTGTGTGTGTGTGTGTGTGTGTGTGTGTGTGTGTGTGATGCCTTTTTATGTGATGTATTTATGTACTTGCCAGGCTAGAAAGCAGGCGGCCCACTCAGTGACTCATTGCAGTTTTGTTGGAAGGAAACTGAACTCGTTTTTTTCCCTCTGTTCCTCTCTGTCCTCTCCTACTTCTACTTCAACCCGTTCTGCCTTCCTCATCATCATCATCATCATCATCCTCCAATTCCTCACCCACATCCACTTCCTCCATCCTTTGTGTGTGTGTGTGTGTGTGTGTGTGTGTGTGTGTGTGTGTGTGTGTGTGTGTGTGTGTGTGTGTGTGTGTGTGTGTGTGTGTGTGTGTGTGTGTGTGTGTGTGTGTGTGTGTGTCAGATAAATTGACAATGTAGACCGATTAACTTGTTAGGGGATGTAAATTACACGGGTGACATTGTCATTCAATACCTATGTGGTTGTCAATTTGAGACATTATTAAGGGAGTTTCAAATGTTTTTGTCTCGCTATATACTCTGCAAGCTTAGAATATAAACAGAATGTCACGACATTGTAGCAGGAAGCTCCATTAGAAAATTAATTCTCATCACAAGTGCTATTCGTGCAATGGTTTGTCAGATTTTCTAATTGAACGCCTATTTATTTAACTAACTGTTGTGGCCAACCTTAATTCTTGGCTCTTGACTTTCTACTGTCTGTACTAGCCGCATGCAAGCACATACACACATACACTTTTCTGCAGTAATTGTCTGATTCTCTTTCTCTTTATTTCACAAGCTGTATCCTAGTCTCCCTTGCTCATCCTAAAGGCAATAAAACGTGTGTGTGTGTGTGTGTGTGTGTGTGTGTGTGTGTGTGTGTGTGTGTGTGTGTGTGTGTGTGTGTGTGTGTGTGTGTGTGTGTGTGTGTGTGTGTGTGTGTGTGTGTGTGTGTGTCATTTCTCTCTTTCCTTCTGCCTTCTGGTCCAGTTGTGTTTCTGCCAGTCTGTTGGGGCCAGGAACACTTAGGGTGTTAATTGCTGCTACAGCCACAGAGCCAGAGATGGGAGGGACCCCCGTCTGTTCACATGTCGTGTGTGTGTACACGGGGAGGCTTGCCTTTTGAAGGGACCAACATGTTGTTCCTGAAGCCGCAGGGAGACCCTGTGTGAAGATGCTTCAAAATTCACTTTAGCACAATTGATTTCCAGGCCCCCTTATATCCACCTGATTTACGAGGTTAAGGACAACAACGCGATCTAAAGGCAACTTGATGTGTTCTATCTTCTAACTGAGTCCCTCAAATGAGTAACTTAACCTGCAATAGGCAAGTTTTCCCATCAGCAATGTCCTGTGACTTGAAATGTAGCTATAGTTCAAGCTATTTCATTGGGTCAGATTGTAGGAAAGACTTTTTATTAGACTACATAGCTGCAGTAGAAAAGTGTATAATGATACATTATAGCTTCGCCCACATGCCACACTATAGCAACAACATGCACCACAATGCCAAACTATAGCTACGCCACATGACTCACTATAGCAACACCATAGACAATGCTACACTATAGCCACGCCACATGACTCACTATAGCAACATCAGACACAATGCTACATTATAGCTACGGCACATGCCCCACTATAGCAACACCAGTCTACCAAATGCTATACTATGGCGACGCCACATGCCACGCTATAGCAGCCCCAGACACAACGCTACACCCCAGGCCACGCTACAGCAGCCCCAGACATCACAATGCTACACTATAGCTACGCCAACATTCTACACTAAAGATACACTCCCAACCACGCTACACCATAGCTACTCAACCATGCTGTGAAAGTCAAGAGTGGAATGTAGTGTAAAGTAGGTTTGAATACGCCTCTGCAGTTTGAGTTAACAGAACAACAACAACAACAAAAGCGGCAGCGTTTCTCGTTGCAAACGTGAAAAAAAGGATCCATCTAATTTATTTTCATGCTAGACCATGTGGGGTCTGTCTGGTGTCTGCAGCTCCTCTAGTCAACACATGACACATGCCAGTGGGGTTCACGGCTCTTTCACACTGTGTGTGTGTGTGTGTGTGTGTGTGTGTGTGTGTGTGTGTGTGTGTGTGTGTGTGTGTGTGTGTGTGTGTGTGTGTGTGTGTGTGTGTGTGTGTGTGTGTGTGTGTGTGTGTGTGTGTGTGTGCGTTCATGCGTGTGCGGTTAGTGTACATGCTTGTGTTCAGTGTGTGTGTGGCCATGTCCTATGCCAGGCAGGCAGCGGGTATTAGTCAGAGCAAAGACAGAACATGCTGTTTGTCAGGCCGTCGCGTTGCCATAGTGACACCGTCTGCTTGTCCCAGGTGCTTCTGGGAAACCATTCCTCACCCAAACCAGGCTGTCTGGTCTCCCACCAAGGCTCCCTGCTCCCCTCCTCAGCCCCTCTTCTTTCTCCCTGTTTTGTTGCGTCTGTGTACGTTCCTTTTTATTTGACGCTTTTGTGTTTTGGTCATCTGTAAACACGGGCTCAGGATGGCATTGTTGACTTTCTATAAAAAAAATAATACAAAAGATAAGGGAGTGATTTGAGATTTAATTGGATTTTAGCTTATGCTTGTCTGGTAACCAAAGGGAGGAGAATGGCTTTAAGGGCAGTCTTGAGTCTGATTTTCTGAGAATAGATGCACAACATGAAGTGATATTGCATCATAGCAGTCCCAGTCATTCTCAGAAAATTCAGGTGCCTTAGCACCTGAATTTTCTACTTTCAATTGTTATTTTTTGTGTTAAGAAAGGCACTACTTCACATATTGTTATTATTACTATTCACATCTGCCTGATCATAACCTGTGAAGTCATTTATTTCCCAAAAATATATCAAAATTAATTTAAAAAGCCTGCAATTCTTTTATTCTTCTGAGTAAATGTTAAATAGATTAATGTTTATGAAATTGTATCAGTTTGTCTTGCCGTCTCTCTATGCTCTGTCTCTGTTGTTCTTTCTATCTGTATTTATCTTTCGCTTGCTCTCTCTCTATCTGTGTCTATTCAGGGCCCTGCCTCTTGCGTGGTGTTTTCCCGGACCGGAGAGTACTTTGCCTCTGGCGGTAACGACGACCAGGTAACGTCCGCTTCACGTGTTCACCCCAACAGAATGCAAAATGAGAGGCTACGGAGCCTGAAGACGATATGGTGCACCCCTAGCTGCTATGGCCTGTCACTGCTAGGCACACAGGTCATGACCGAGTGACTGTGAAGATGATTTAAAAGGTTTTATTTCAACTTCTCATATAAGATTGGGTCAGATTCTTCTGTCTTTTGGGTTGCATTTTCCAGTTCATGAAGGGATAGTGTCTACATGTCCTTGATCGCTTGATAGATCCACACCAGTGGATTTCATGAAAAATGTGTTTGTTATAATCAATGTCGATGGGGAACATTATGTATTTTGAAAAAGAAAAAAGCTTTAAGCGGGCAGGCCTGCACTAATATATTAAATTTTTCCCCATTCCAATAGGTGATGGTCTGGAAGAGTAACTTTGACTGTACCACGTGTGAGGACGTCAGGTTCCAGCACAATACCGCACCCGGCCAGCAGGGCATCTCGGCCAACTCAACGGCCCATGTCCCCCACCCCTCACGGGCCCCGAAGCCCCGCAGTCAGGTACCTGCAGGCAGCGGGCCAAGGGCTCACCCTTTAAACAGGCCATCGTGTCTGTCTGTTCCTCATGCACTATGCAGGTTACCTTCTGATGAATCACTCCACCGTACAGCATAATTCAGCTTCCTCGCTGTGTTCATTTCCTTTCGCGGTTTGTCATTGAATACGATTTACATTGATTTAAAAAAAGGTGACCATATGTCAAGCTAGGGCATAAAACTGTTTGAGATTAAGGTGTATAACTGTTTAACACAACATGAGCTATATGAGTAGGTCTACATCAGAAAAGTTGTAGGTACATACCACTTGTCGAAAGCATTGTATTCTACTTGCTTCGTTTTAGCGGTTGACCTTTTTAAAACTATTGATGACTGCCCTTGGTTTTGCTCGACGCATAAAATGAGCTTGCATACAAGCACCAATCACTCCTTTTGTCTTTATGCTAATTCCGTTTGACTGTCATACATGTCGCTGCTTTGCTCAGGATCGCTGAGTCCACAAATCAGCTGAAATGACAGCAACTTTCTACCGTTGCCTAGCAACTGACAATACTCCCAAGCAGATTGACCCCATTTAAGTCCTCTAATGCTTCTGGTCAGGTTGACAAGTCGGGCGTAATTATCTGAATTGGTTCTGTATCTATAATGGTGACAAAAAAGCGGGGTTATTTCGTCTTTCTTAGTGGCTGCTCAAGTCTCTCCAGAGGGATTTGGACTAGTGCCGTAGTGCACTGCGGTGATTGTAAAAGCTGCTTATGGCGGACACACACACACACACACACACACACACACACACACACACACACACACACACACACACACACACACACACACACACACACACACACACACACACACACACACACACACACACACACACACACACACACACACACACACACACCAGAGAGTCTGCTGGTACATTAAGTATATTCCCTCTGTGAACATGTGTTCTTTGAAGTGTGTACCGAGACTGAAAGGTGCACTCATATCCCCCACACAGACAGGGGGGCTCATCAGGAAGATGTCCAGTCACTCCCACGCCTCTCCCTCGGAGGAGGTCGGAAAAGTGTATTTTCTTTTTTTTAACCCTACTTGACTATGTCTAAAACATAAGGAGAGATCTTGAGACTTCTCCTAATGGTTATCCGATCTTTTCCCCAGGATTTTCCGCAGTTGGTGTGCATATTGTTTTTGGATAAGGCTAACGAAAGACAGAAAATGAATGTGTTTTCCATCCATTTTCCATCTTGAAACTATACGGTTCTGTTAGAACTATCAAGTCATTTAGCAGATGCTTCAGTTCAAAGGGGCATACCGTGAACACCGATGAATCTAATTACAGAGCCGGTATAGGTGTTGGGGACCTTGCTCAAGAACGGCTACAGGTGGGCTACGGACATGAGGGATCAAACCCAGTAAAACAGCCGAAGCATTGCACCACCCCCCTCCCTTGTTTGTTATCTGTGAGGAAGGAACTGGAAGTGGCGGCCGGTCAGCCACAGGGCTTTGGTGACGAGAGATTGACGTTGTTTTTCAAAGAAAGAGTGAGTTTCACCTCACCCTGCCCCTGAGCAACCACCGTTGTTGGATCAAATGATTGATTGGCCGTGCCTGCTATATGGCCTGACACTCCAACTCCCTTGAAGTCAAACTTGTGTTACAGTGTTTTTTTGTATTACTATTCTTTTTTACAATGTCATGCTTGTTTTATTGACCTGCATCCCCTTGCTGGCCTCTTGATGAACAGGCCCGTGCTGGAGGCCGTAGAACACGGGCAGAGGAAGGAACCCAACAAAGGAACTGTTGGACCGAGGGAGAGGGGAGTACCTGATCAAGCGATGAAGAGGAGGGAGGGAGGGATAGGGGAGACTATTCTATTAGCGGCGTTTAAATATTTAAAGGCATTGTCAAGTTGACACACGCACGCACGCAGGCACGCGCACGCTGCAGAACCAAATGACATGGGTTGGATTTCAGTCCTTTCGACTGATGCAGTGTTACTTACATCAACAAGGGCACTTCCAAGGTCTTCACCCTCTCTATAACACGCACGCACGGCCGCACGCTAACACACGTGCGCGTTGACACGCATGCACACTAACACACGTGCACACTAACACACACATGCGCGCGCTCACACCATCTCAAGGTGCTCATGTCCTGAAGGGAGGTTTAGTTGGGTAGTATCTGGTGTGTGACCTCACCCAACCCGAGTCTCCGGTTGTTGTGATCAATGAGCCTCAGATACACTGCGCTGCTGCTGCTAGGTCTCTGGCTGTTGTTTATGGAGCTGGCAACGGCACCAGCGCAGAGCAGACCTCAAATACTTGGATGTGCAAAGCAAAAGCAAGAGACCTCATGATGTTTAGGTTATAGAGACAAAGAAAAACAAGTGTCAATGGGTATCTTTCTCATCCCCCAGTAAAGGAATACAATGCTGTAGAGCGATTTTTTTTTAGGTTATTTTGTTAGCAATGGCCATTCAAGCTGATTGCTTGAATCAGCTATTAATAGGTGAAATGCTCTGTGAGACTGTCTGTTCTGGTTGACTGCACACCTGCCTCTGTATGACACCATTTAGGTTTTATACCACTCCTTTCTGACCAATCAAGACATCTCTTCCCTGATTGGTAAGGGGGATAAGTATTGGTTCTCAATCACACATGTGTAAAAAGAAACATTTCGCAATGGCCGGGAATCTAAGGGAGGGAGAGAGAGAGGGAGGGAGGGAGAGAGAAGATGAGGGGGCACAGAGCGAATGTGTGTTTTAATTTTAATTTTTTGTGATTATTTGTATTTTTTTCAAAGCTTGCTCGCTTCAAAACTTTCATGCTCTCTTTCTTCACAACTCAAGCCTTACCTGCATTACTTTTGATAAGAAAGAATAGATACATTTTAAATTATGATGGTATTATGTATTTGAAGAGGTCCCATTTGTCCGTTTTATAAGTCCCGGACGCTGTGACAATATCTTTAACGGTCTTATGTTTTAATGCCAACTGTTGAAACCAACACAGCCTTGTTTCTTTTTCTTGATCCTGCCAATGGAGTTTGCCTGTGCGATGTCACTTTAATGAGACCTAAATGCTAATGGTATTCATTAGCGTTTCCAGCCAGAGGAGGTTATCTGCAGACGTAACTCCGGGTGCGATCAGCAACCGAGAGCCTTGACTAAAGAGGTATTAAGAGAAATTAGTACTTGCGTAATGCCCTTTTGTCTTCACCCCTTTTTTTTTTACTAGAAATCTACAATTTTATAAGTCTCTTTGCGGTTTTCTAAATTGTGAAAAAAAAGAAGCCATCCAGAGTAAGCTAGTTTTTGAAAGTATCCAACTGCAACAATCTCACCCCTTAGGCCTCCGGCCCGAGCCTCTCCCCCATAACACATGACTGGCTCGCTCGCTTTAGCATAAGCTCTGCCTAGCCTTGTAGGTAACACCTGCGCGGGGCAATGAGTAGGCACAGGCAGCCAGATAGTTTGGTTGATGGTTTGGTTGACAAACAGCTTGGCCATCCATTGGGCTGAAAATCGGCTTAGCTTAGGAGGTACAGCGGGTTGCCTTGTAACCTGAAGATCGCTAGTTCGATCCACGTCGAACCACGTCGAACTAGGTCAGTCGGTTTCACCGACTGACCTAAAAATAGCCTCTAACACTTTACTATTAGGGACCAAAGTAATCACCAAAGTTTTACCATTCGTGAAAACATTATACAAAACTGCAGATGCCTGTAGTTAAGTTGAGTTTGTGAAATATCTGCGTATCTGTGTAATATATATGTTTATTTATCACTATTTAATTTCCTGGAAGATATGGTCAGTGCTGTGGTTATGATGGTCACACCATTACTAGTACACTATGTATATTTACAACACTGATACGCAAGGTACTCAAGTCGTTACACAGATTCACAGTCTGCATTTATGTCCTAGTTAATATGTTGTGTGTCTGTGTGTGTGAATGATGTATTTTATTATCATTACTGCCACTTTGTCAGTCAATATGGCGGTCAGTTACACCTTCAAGTGCTTGCTTTCTAGATCTCTGCTATGTATTATTCAGCCATACGTAATTCATTATTAATAATGGGCCCTTTTATCTCTCATAAGACACACACACACACACACACACACACACACACACACACACACACACACACACACACACACACACACACACACACACACACACACACACACACACACACACACACACACACACACACACACACACACACACACACGTATGTGTGAGTGGAAATGGAAGAGAGAAAAAACATCAGAAGCTAGGCTTAGCTCTCCTTCAATTATGAAATAACTTCCCAATCCTTTCCAAAATGTTTTTTTTGGAAGCAGGACCTAATAATCATGCGGGAAAGGCTTATTTCAATTATTGTTATGTCAACAAAATTATCTGCTTTATTGCGACTAGAAATGAATGTGTGAAAATGAGCGTAAACAGGATGTTGACTCCTCTGGACATCGGACCAATGGAGGTTTCGTTACGGCTCACATGTCTGAAAACCTGACTGGAGCCTCATTACAGAAAAGACTGAAGTAGAAATAAGGGGGCCTCACTTTTCCCTTCTGAATATCTCTTGCTCTCTCGCTCTCCCTTTCTCATGGATGTGGCGAGGTTGTAGGGATGGAGAGCAGTTCATGTGCTTTCCCCATTTTAGTTTTTGAAGTTTGCGCACAAGCTTGAAACTAGGGAGAACTGAGATGTAGTAAGGCGTGTAGAAAGATGATTGATAAAACAATGATGTATAAAATAAGTTGGCAACAATTGCAGATTTAAACCCATATAGATTTACATGAAGCTCTGATTACCTCTCTCCAGGTATGATCAGTATTGCATAAACTGGTGAACAATTGCACTCAATCTCTCTCTCTCTCTCTCTCTCTCTCTCTCTCTCTCTCTCTCTCTCTCTCTCTCTCTCTCTCTCTCTCTCTCTCTCTCTCTCTCTCTCTCTCTCTCTCTCTCTCTCTCTCTCTCTCTCTCTCTCTCTCTCTCTCTCTCTCTCTCTCTCTCTCTCTCTCTCTCTCTCTCTCTCTCTCTCTCTCTCTCTCTCTCTCTCTCTCTCTCTCTCTCTCTCAGCCTTCCTTTCCTGCCTCACATCCGGGTCTTCCTCATACTCACATGCAGACAGATGAGCGGCACATTCCCAGCAGGCTTCCCCCCCCAACAAAAACACACACACACAGGGGGAGGGGTAAAAGAGCGAGTGGTGCTTCAGACAGTTAAACCTACCTCCCTCCATCGTTGCGTTATTGATTTAACTATGGATCTAGAGGTGTTCTCTGCACTGTAGCAAGAGTTTTTCCGGCTTGTTTCTCAATATATATACACTGGGAACTGGTCTTAAAGTGTGTAATTGGCCGACACAAGACCAATTTGTGTGTGTGTGTGTTTAAAGGCATAGAATGTCTGGCGTACTAGCAGAGTGCGCGTGTGTATGTGTGTGTGTGTGTGAGAGAGAGAGACGGGTGAAAGAGGAGCAGGAGAGCATGAAAGCAGATGAAGGGATAGAGGGGGATGCTCCAGTGGAGTGGAGCCTCAGACAGTAGCAGGGTGGAGGCTGAGGCACACATGCACTGTGGAGGAGGCCAACCACCTAAATAAATAAATAAATTAATAACAAGGCGGGGAGAAGAAGCACACGCACATTAGAAAAATATATAAACGATCGGAATCAGAGGTGGAGAGATGGCAGATACAGTGTGAGCTGTCGGCAGCAGATAACCGCGTCCACTTCCTCCGCTACGCTCAAGACAGGGGGAGAGATTGGAAGATTGGGGACAAAATTGGATAGGAAACTGGGTATGGAAAGAACCAGTATTATCCCTTTGCTACGCCCACGTCTGACCTTTTTTTTGGTGTGTGTGCGTGCGTGTGCGTGCGTCTGCGTGTGCGCTATAGGTGTTCTTTTTCGGACTGTCATGGAGAAGCACGGGAATCCATGTCCATCTCAAGAGTAACTCAGCGCAACAGCCATTTGCTGGAACGGTGACTTTAGCTAGCTTGCGACCAAATTAGCTCCCAGTCAAAGTGTGGTCTGTAATTGCTTTGACCGTATACGCTATACATTCTTTGAAGAGCAACGTGTTCTAAGTTTTAGTTGTAAGCAGCAGGGAGCTTAATTTACTGAAACATATTTTATAGTTTCCAATAACTCGTCGCACAACAGGATCACATTAACCTACAGCTCAGTCAAATGTATTATTATCCCACGACGGGATATTTGGTTGCAGCCAGGTATTAAATCCACATTGAATCAATCATAAATTCAACATGAAATGCAACATACCAGAAATGACATAGATGGAACAATACAGTGCAGTGCAAGATAATTTTAAGTGAAGACAAAAGACGAGCAAATGCGTACTACTTTGAGCTTCTACCTGAAGATGGAAGCTCAAACTCCCTCTACAGGGTGTGGTCATGACAGACCAATATGGCATGGGCCTTCATTACGACCTGCCAATGGTAAAGGTCAGTGAGCTGTTCTTGGTTCCACCCCAATAACTTTGCTGCCCGCTCTGACAAGCCGACCAAGCCTATTCTCATTGGCCAGCTCAGGTTCCCCAACCACACCACAATACAAAGACACAGCAACGATTTGGTGCACACATTAAAATAATCAGTTTGCCTCAAGAAGTGAAGACGTTACTGTACCTTCTTAGAAATAGCATCTGCATTGGCCTGAAAGCACGACCTGACTCCCCAAATATTTGTTGTTCACCACCAAATTAATCTCAAATCCCTAATAACTTAGTTATTCCGTCAGCTAGTACAGTATGGAGTCTATTGTATCCACAAGTCCTGTAGTGGAATGATACCACTGTGTTTCCAGTTAGAAGGTGTTCAGGATAAATTTGTTATAGTCACTACTTATGTCTTGTTTTGATGATGATCTGGTTCTTGCATAATGAGTGTTTATGTAATGAGTTCTTATTTTAGCTTATACAATACAAACACACTTAAGATTGAGAAACAATTTTACCTCCAGTGTCAACTTTCCTGCTTTCCTACTCTCCTACTTGCATTCCTAACATCTGTGCTTGGTAGGGTGCTGCTAGCATATATCCTGTGAAGCTACGGGCTTCCACTAGGGGCAACATAAGTAATAACATGTAAGTCAATGAGAAGCTGGCTGTTGCATTTCCTCTTTATGGTTAGTCCCCTAGAGTTTGTCGTGTCTCTTTAGTTCATACCTGTACAGCCACTGTGCTCTTGTTCAATGTCTGAGCAGCCCTTATCCTGTGTGAACAGGCTTAATTCACTACTAGCCCCTGGTACTATGACGGGGTAGGCTGCTCAGTCAGGGGATCGAACTCAAAACTGGTGGAAAGAGTTTGAAAGCAGACTGTGTGACTTCTCTGTCTTTATGACACAAACCGGTGTAACTCAGCCTGTGCTGAGAATGGAAAGACAAATCCAGACGTGTGTGTGTGTGTGTGTGTGTGTGTGTGTGTGTGTGTGTGTGTGTGTGTGTGTGTGTGTGTGTGTGTAATAGTTTTTGTATGCAGTGAACTGGCTGTATTGATGCCTAGCTGTGTCCAACCAAGAGTTTCATTTGGGCCCCTAGGAAATTTTCCACTGTTGGTTTTTCCACTCCAGGTGATTCATCAAGAGGGTGGTGGTGGTAGCATTGTGTGTGTGTGAGCATTAATGTATGCTTATGCTTGAATGATTGCGGTTGTGTCTGTAGTGACGAGTGCAGTGTGTGTGTGTGTGTGTAAACGCGGAGAGGTTGTCTGTACGGGTTTGTGTGTGTTTAAGCAGCTGTTTTAATACAAAGCTATACAAGTCATACTCTCAACAAGAGTCAATCCGGTCTTGGTGGACGTTATTGGCTCAGCACAAATAATTATTTGTCTCTCCCTCACTCGCTCCCTCTCCTTTCTATGTATTACCGCCACACGAAAGATGTTCTTTCTTCTCACTCTTTCCAAGTCAAACAAGTGTGAAATTTGTTCTTGTACAAAATGGTGAATGACTTGACGTATTTGGTACCTTGAGAAAGTAAACGGTTAACGAGGTGTGGTGTCCCTTGGACACAAGTTGATTATTATGCTAAAGAAGTTAGTAGCGTGACAATTTAAGGATGTTCAGCGGCCGATGACTGGACCTGAAATGAAGAGTGCCGTGCTTCAAAATCGAATAGAATGTGCTTCTTGGCGCTGCATTGCATTCTATTGTGTCTGGTTTTTTTTTCTTCCGTAAGCAAATACGTTTGAGTCATAGGCAGTGCTGCTGTGATTGGCCGAATCCACACCTGAATTGTCCCCAATTAATATCACTTTACCAATGTGTTCCATGACGAAGGGGGAGGAGCTTGGCCTCTCTGGGTTTATTGTAAACGGTGTGGCTTATGGGTAAATGATCTACCTCAACCTCTTAATGACTGCCATCCACCCATATCTTTTTCATCAGTATAAACTGTTAATCCACTACTTTGTGTTTGCCTTTCACCCAGATATAGCAGGAAGTAGGAGGATTATCTCCTTAGACTCAGGTTCCTCCTCTGAAGAGGAGTTGTGGAATCTATTTAATTTACAAAGTTAGTTGTGATTTGACAATAAAGCACCTTTCTTTAATTCATTATTGGGAAGTGCTTTTTGGGGATGTTGTTTTCCAAAGAATGGGTTCCAATAGCCATCCATTCCAATAGGTAATGGATGGCTATAAATCAACAATAGTTGATCATGCGTGGCGTGCCAAAGTTTAAAAAATCTGTGGTTACAAAGCTGATGTTGATGGCAGGCAGTAAATTCATACATCTACTTCTGTACTTTTTATTCTGGAATCTATTAATTACAATGTAATACAATGTGTAGTCCAAACATAATCTGGTAAACCCCTAGTACCGGGAGCTGAAGTGGTTGACCAGCTCACCATCTCTACAGCCATGCCTGGCTCTCTTAGTGGTTACAGCTGTCCACCAAGGCTCAACTTATATTGTTTTACAAAAATTAAATAAATGCTACACAAAATTTGATTATTAAGTATTTGTGGGATACATGGCTACTTTTTAATTGGACAGTTGTCAATTGGATAAGATAACGACACTAGGGTTATTTATAGGGCAATTTACCGTTTATTCCGAGTAGATAAGGAAGTGCCAGAAATACAATGAGGTGTCACTCTTGGTCTTGTCATTAGTCATGTATTCTCTGAAATGAACTGATATCTTCCTATGAAGCAAAAACAAAGGTATTCAGTTTCAAGTTTGCAATGGCTCTGTCAGCTGAAAAGGTTCCTGACCTAGTAAAACGGTGACATATGCTTTAAGTATTTTACTCCAGTAAGGTTGTACATGCATGAAACATATGCTCTGGTTTGTTTTGATGAAATAACATGGCACTTGACTGATAATGTGATGGCACTTAAAAAATAAAGTTTGGATAACCCTAACCCTTTGATCTTCTTAACCAGTTTAGCCTTCTCCATGGTGGTCTTTTTCCAGTACAGTTGTAGTATGAAACAAGCGTGTTTTTATCTTGAACAAACCCTTGGTTTTCACCTTGACCTATGGCTTCGACCTCCCTCCTCAGCAGATGTGTGGGTAATGAGACAGGGACACACGGCTCAGCCTGTCGATATGAGTAACCTCTGACACCAAAGCTGTGGTCTTAATCCGTATTAGCTGTGTGTGTGGAAACAAGACTCCCTGTCTGGCATTATGAGTCAAAAAGGGTTGTCTTCCCATCACGCTGAGGAGAGCGCGGTCGGCTCCAGACATGACCAAACGTGCACAGAACAAGCAGAGGAGACGGAGGAGAAAGGGGAATAAAGAGGAGTGGAAACATAAACCGACTCATCATGTAGCTGTCATCGCGGTGGAGCTGTTACCATTCCATGTGCTTTTAATTGTAGTTCTCTCTAACGCAACCCGGAGAGACCTGACCTTCCTTGGCCACGGTAGAGCAGCAGCGAGTAGTGATCCGTTAGTAATGAATGGCTACGTTCCTTTCCTAATGGTTACTGGTCCATAATGCATTAGCTGATGGGTCAGGTGGTCATTGGTGAGCGGTGGAACCTATCCACTGCTATGTTGTGTTAGAATAGTAGAAAAATACAGTTTCATAAGCAGAGGGTCACCATCCCCATCTGCCAAAAACATCCTCAAACAGTATTTTTTTTTCTTCCCTCTTCTCTTTGTTCAGACATGCAATGTGGCAGAGGTCAGCAATACGACCGACTGGCACACCGTCTCCCACCCTCACAACCCCGGTCCTAGCAGCCACAACAAGACCGCCCACTCCCAGTCCATTAGAGCCCCCAGCACCCATCAGCCCCCGCCCCAGGCCCAGGCCAGCAGCCCCCAGCACCAAGCCCAGACCCAGACCTCTGATGGTGGGGTCTCTTCAGCCCTGTCAAGCACTCTGGAACGCATTGTGAACCAACTGGACATTCTCACTCAGGTAAGAGTCTCTCTGGAGGCCCTCTGTTAGGGTTAGGGAGTCCGTCTGCACTCCCCTTTGTTACACCACATCCGGATATGATGTGTCATTTTTAGTATCTCACAAGCGACTCAAGGTAACAGTACTTCTTTACCGGTACTCACAATAAACTAAATAAAGTAAAAGGTATGAACTGTTTGTCAGTTGGCCTTCATTAAGGGCTTAGATGCTCCGAAGCAAAGAAACTGCAGAGTGGGTGTTGTGTAAAGCCTTTATATCTTTTTTATTTATTTATTCATTCATTCATCAAAATGTATTCATATCATTACTTTGGGGTAAGCTTGCTAATAGATTCCAACCGGTAGCCTGAGCTAATCCCAAGCTCCTATGCTATTTTCTAAACCAATATGCTATTATCCTTTTCCAGTTGATGAAATTGCTATACATCTTCTGATTTCTATATATAACTTATAAACACTGTAGATTCATTCTGGTGAGATGTGACCTCCCAATACATTGACCGTCTAGAACCTTATTCACAGAAACAGGGTATATGGATGTAGTGGGTATGCAGGACTGGCTTGCATCCGTTTCTCATAGCCACATACTGGTCGTCGTATACTTCTGGCAGGTTTATGTTTGACGTTGACGTTCATTCTTGTGCTTTGGTCGAATCAATTCATTTTATTGCACTGCGTATTTAAACATTCACTTGAATAGAAAGCGATTTTAAAGGATATATTACTGCTGACATTTATGACTACAATGTCGGCCATAGTATAGGTTTGCAAACTCTAAATAACTGGACTCTGTCAACTGACTGAAATGGTTAAGTTACTGCATTTTGCTTCAGAGAAACATTTAGTTTACCAACTTTGCATAAATAACAGTTTAGCAGCTCTCTATTCTTTAAACAAGGACAGGTAGCACACATCTGGCTGTGTGCGTTCTGCTCGTGTTGTTTTTATGAACGTTTCAGGAGCTTTGTAAAGGGCATGCTCAGTTTGAAGCCTGACCAAACCAAAGCCTCCAGGGTCAGACCTAAAAATAAATCAGAACAGAAAACCCAACCGCACACCAACCAGAACAGAGTTATAGATGCTCTGCTTCTTATTAATTCCTGCTCTGCGTTTTATTTTCTTCTCGTGTTGGGGTGGCTTTCTCAGGGTCGTGTTTTAAGGCCGTTACAGAGGCTGCTTCTGATTGGTTCTGTTGAAACTATTGGGTAATGTTTTTTGCAACTTATGTCTATGCAGGCAAATTATATGTAAAGTGGTTACGTGGCAGACGATCACAGTTCGTATCTGTTGATGCGTTTAGCCAGCCGGTATTAAGAAACACCAAGAACGTTTCATAGTTCGATGAGGCTCATTGCCAGTATACGATGCATCTCACCTTGTTAAACTGTCCCAATATGCGTTATCTGCTACTATTATTTATGAACTATAAAATGACCAAACAAATGCAGCAATTAATTAGCAGAACCGTGTAACATGAGCAACCCACCCAATTCTGAGGACTCTGTTAATACCTACGATGAGCCTCGACTGCGCACGACAACTATTACAAATGGAATCCTATGATTCTTAGGTAAACGGGCAAAGAATGATGTGCATTGCTTGAAGAAAGTAATTGAGGAAGATGATATATGCAGAGGATGGACCGGAGTTTATGAATGTACCCCTAGGGAAGGACAACATTCATACAGAAACAGTTGGAGAACTCACTGGCTCTTAAAAAGTTGAAATACCACAGCTACCATCGTCGTGTGTGTGTGTGTGTGTGTGTGTGTGTGTGTGTGTGTGTGTGTGTGTGTGTGTGTGTGTGTGTGTGTGTGTGTGTGTGTGTGTGTGTGTGTGTGTGTGTGTGTGTGTGTGTGTGTGTGTGCGCTGAAGTTCAGCACATGGAAGTATTTAATGGTGGCTCTGTGCCTGACAGGCTGTCTTGCAGACCTCTTAGGAGGGGGGGGGGGGGGCCTTTAACCTCTAACCCCTGACCCCGGCTGCATACAACTATCCCAAAAGCATCGTACTGTATGTTTATACAGCATTTCATACATTCCTGCTGCATTCCTCCTGTACCAGGCTCATGGCTCCCCAAAGGAAGAGTAATGATGAAGTAGGACTCTATCGTCCGTGTTTGCTTTATCCATGGCTCAGTGAAGGCGCCCCCTTCTAAACTCACTTTGACCTGATCTTGGTGGCCTATCATCATACCACTGACTAAGTAGAGCGTTTCCCTCCTTGCAACGGCTCCTCTGGCTTTGGAATGTGAATTTGACAGACATGCATATAATTGACCAGACCAACTCGCTCCGCTCAAGGATTAAAAAACTCACAATGGCACCATATTCCTCTCTCTGTTTGTATTGAGGGACATATGAGAAAATTAGATGAACAGGTATTTATAAGTACTTGTGTGGGGATATTCTGATATAAAGTACATTATTCAGTTCATTCAGTTCATTCCCAGAGAGGCACTGAATGGGCTAGGCAGTAGATAAACAGTGGCCATGCTGAGAAGTAAGTACAAGCAGTACAACTAGCTATACAGTTGACATACCAAGCAGTACAACTAGCCTGACAGTTGCAGTGTTTCCCCTCTATGCATTCAGCAGAAGCGCACCGGCTCTTCTGGATTGGCAGAGCCACTGCAAAAAAAAAGTTCAAGCCACATTTGCCCAATGATCTGGGGTCAGCAGATACCTTCACTCTCTTGGTTGTTATGTCATATTTGTAAGCTCAATCTGTAAATTTTTCCCCAAAAAATCTCAACAGAAGTAACAACCTAAAGGGTTATTTTCCACAATTTTCTTGCGGGGGAGGATGCCCCCGGACCCCCCTAGCATTGCTAGGTTACCAACTCACAGCACCACTTCAACAAAAAGATCTAGGGGAAACACTGCAGTTGACATACAAAGCAGTACAACTACCTATACAGTTGATGTGCTCAGCCGTACAACTGGCTATACAGTTGACAAAGCACTACAACTGGCTATGCAGCTGATGAAGCGATACAACTAGATCTGCAGTTGACATGATAAGCAGTACAACTGGCTATACAGTTGGCTTGTGAAGCAATACAACTAGCAATAAAGTGAAAATGCTGTCAGTACAACTAGCTATGAAGCCAACATATTAATGCAGTGTTGTATAAACTGCTAAAAGTCATTCTAGAGTAAAAGTACAATAACTTGGATGATTGTGACTTGTAAAAGTAAGTAAAACAATTTGTTGAGTAAACGTTCATAATGTTCAAATACAATGTACCCAAGTAATTCAGGTATGCATCTTGGTGAAAGTGTACTTGTGTATAATAAATAAAAGTAAAAAATTCTAGTTAAAGATTTTCCGAAAACTATTGGTCCGGATGTTTGTCTCCGGTAGTCCTCCACTAGCTGCATTAGCACTAGCGGATGAGGACCATGCGCTCATACTGCTGCTTTTGCCGTAGCTTACGATATGCGTTTGTGAGTTGACATGAAATATGTGCTTGATGTGCCTCAACTCGTCAGTAAGATGGGCAGCTCATCGATCGATACATAGCACCCCAAAAACTACAGAAGTCTGCCAGGATAAAAAAATGTATATAATACTTTCGTAGCTTGATTTTAGCGTGTAACGATGAGTCCTCTGCAAATGGATTGGAGTAAAGCTAATAAAAAACGTTTGTAGTAAAATAGTGAAGAAGTAATTTGTATTTGTTAGTTTTCACCACTGGGTGAATGTGAGGAATAAATTGTGAAGCGCGTCGCAACTTGCAACAAAAAGCGCTTTAAGAAAACAAATCCATTCACCGTGTGTCTGAATTCACTGTAAGTCCCATCCTGTCAAAGACTTGTATAACATATAACTATAATAAATAGTACACAATATAACCAGCTATACACACGACTGAGGAGGGGAGGGATAGCCGGCTCACGTGGTAGCTGACTTGTTTCAAGTGTGTGTGTGTGTGTGTGTGTGTGTGTGTGTGTGTGTGTGTGTGTGTGTGTGTGTGTGTGTGTGTGTGTGTGTGTGTGTGTGTGTGTGTGTGTGTGTGTGTGTGTGTGTGTGTGAAACAGTAGAGTGGCCGAACAAGAAAAGGGCGAGAAAAATGCCATTTACCACTGAAGGAAAGGGCAGCACAAACAAACAAATGTACGGAGGGACGACTCGACTGAGCCGCCCACGCGGGTCGGAGACACTCTCAGGATGGGGTTTCACAGGCTCGGGGTGTGTGTTTGTGTCAGATGTATGTTGTCCTGAGTGTGGCGGGCGTCATTCTGTGCTGTGGCTGTGGCCCCAGCTGGCCAGGCGCTGAGGCAGCACTTGTACTCTCCTTCTAATTGATGGTTTTAATGGTATTGTTTTAATGAAGAATGCCCAAGTGACCGCCAAACCATATTTCATGATCATACGTCACATCTGTCTCAGTCTTTTGGTTTGGTTTTGGTATTCTAGTAGTCCGATGTCCATTAAAAACAAGGTTAACCCCACAAAGCAGGTTTGTCCCGTAATTTGTCCATGGGATCGTGGAAATGTGGCTTGTGCAGCTGTGTAACCATCGGCACGGTAACAGGGGCCAGAAGTGCTTGGAGCGGTGTGTGTGTGTGTGTGTGTGTCCCTGTGTAGGATAATATGGACTCTGCACAGAACTTGGAAATTCTATTTCGGGAGCGTAGAGATTGGGTTTCTACTCAAGATGAAAGCTATAGGCCTGTATAAAATGTCCTTCGCCTGGGGATATGGGGATGCACACACACACACACACACACACACACACACACACACACACACACACACACACACACACACACACACACACACACACACACACACACACACACACACACACACACACACACACACACACACAGTTGAAACAGAGGATTATTGATCTACAACCACAGTGCGCGGGATGATAACAAAAAATAACTCCAAGCCGTTTTTATTATTTTCTCCCTCCCCTGTAGCAGGGGGATAAGGTTGCTGGTGATGAACCAGAGAGGACCTGGTGGCGATCAGTGTTCCCCTTGTGTGCTTTTGTTAAGTCGTGATGTGTTCTGTATGTTGGTCCATAAGGACTGGGTTATATCACTTTTCTCCCTCTCCCTCTCTCTCTCTCTCTCTCTCTCTCTCTCGCTGTGGCTCTCTCTGTATCTCTCCATCTCTGTTTCTTGTCCTTTTCTTATCTGTGTTTGAGCCTCAATCCACCGTGTGGGTTTTCATGAGATATGAGATACTAGGCTGCTACTCGTGTAAATGTAGGGCAGGCTTGAGTGATAATTTGATGTTTGAATTCATTATTCATCCCGTTCATACATCCAAACGGTTTAATGTCGGATGGTTGGGTGCAGCGTGAGATGCTGCATTCATATGCGGTTGGTGTTTTGACGCGTCAACGTTGTGTGACATTCCCATGTGTTCATGTGGTCCGTTGATGTGGCCCAGACTAATATTTATGTCATGACGCATCACAATATGTTCAGTGAATAAGGCACACAGTCCAGACATTGCTAGGAATCGGACAAAAGACGAGACTCATCATTCAAGACTCAGTGTAGAAGAGAAACAAAATATCTAAAAGTTAGGAATTCAATAACATCAGCCTATTTCGTCAGATGTTTGTCAAACCACATAGTCCTTTGATTCCTTTTGGCGGGGGGGATTCTGGTTGGATTCCTCAATGGTATCAGGCTTCATCAGAGTGTTAACTTACATGCTCTGTAAAGGAGGAATAATACAGGATGACAGCTGTTTGATCGAGCCTGATTACCAAAGCTTACTGTTTAGATATACCCTTTTCTGTCACCTCTTTTATCTTTCAGCATACTTCTAATTCATTAGGTGGGACCCTTTACTGCCTCAAGTAGATTAAAGCACTTTTCAGGATTGACAAGCTTCTGGCAAACAGATTGAAGGTTATCAGAACCTTCAGTTACGACTGGTCCTACGAGTTGTCGCGGCAGTGAGGATTTGAAACGTACATAGATAGATATAGATACAAATAAAAATATATAGAGAGAAATGTTTTAATCAAGCTCCCATTCAATCGACTGCTGAAGAGAGTACCTGAGTTTTTCAAGCTTAAGGCCGGACATAACATCTGTCAGCCATTGTGAATGAGTGGGCGGGGCAGCCTCCCTTTTTCATTGTGTTATGTAAAGATAATACAGGTGAGGTACCACTGGAAATGGTGTGCTACTTCCTTAAAACATCCTCTGAGCAATGTTAATTAAATAACAATGACTGCAGTCGTTACTTGGCTAACCATTGAGCCGGATTTGCAGCATATTTAGACAGGCCTGTCAAATAAATGGCACATGCATGCAATGGATATCCACATCAATTGATTTATTTTATTCTTTCTTTTTATTTTTTTGTCTTGACGATTTAAAATGCTACAATAGCTATTTGTTTTCTCCCTCAACGGATCGAGACTGTGACAAAAGAGAGCAGGTAACGACCAAAACTGAGACCACCCATTACCAGGTCCGACATCCGGGCAAACGCCTATAATTACACAATTCATAACCAGCTACAGCCCTCGAGCTGTTACTGTTGCTATGGGAACCAACCGCTTCGCTCTGCACATGCAAATCTAATTTGTTCCCGCAACAATTACAGTGTGGACAGACACGCTAATGGAGGACATTTGAAGAAAACCAATCGGACGTTTCGCTGTAGTGATTCCAGGGCCACTTTTCAAGGTTTAAGGGCCGGAATCATTACAAGTTCACTTCAGCTGGACTTTGAGGCATAGACGTGTACTCCTGAATAATTTGGTTCTCTTATTTGTATGACGCAATCTTATTTTTCTTAATTATTTTCTACTTTTAATTAAAAACGAAGCAGACACACATTCAAGCATCAACCCATGATACATCAGTTCTGGACTGATGGGGCTGATATCTATGAAACAATCATTTTCTCTATTTATATTGTTAGGTCTGTTTTGCTTTTTGTTTGCTTTGTTTTTCACACAGAACTTACTTACTTGTATTTAATCAACCTGTACACCTTCTCTCCATGTTCTGTATCAGCTGTAGATATGCAGAAAAATTAATGAGATTCTACTTCAAATGAATCGCGGGGTGACTCCGATTACCTTGGGCTTCAGAACACAAACCTGTGATGTTAAAGGGTGCCAGACCCTTGTGCTTGGATACAGCAAACAATAATTTGATGAATTGTCTTGCTTGTATGTCTGCACACACACACACACACACACACACACACACACACACACACACACACACACACACACACACACACACACACACACACACACACACACACACACACACACACACACACACACACACACACACACCAAGAAGCGCTAACTGCCTCCTCTCTTATAAAGGCTAAAACACATTACCCGTGCATTACTGTCAGGCTGATTCTGTACAGCCCTTCCTCGCGTCTTCCATCCATCTTATCTCTCCTTCCCCCTCCTCCATCCTTCCTTTGCTCTCCTGGACTAATCCCTGCCTCGCTGTCTTTCATCTCCTCCTCCGCTCCATACCAGGGATAACCCTTTTATCCTGCCCTCGCCACCCCACACTTTAGTAGATGAACACTTCCGCTCCGTCTCCAACGTCTATAGTTCATCCACCATGTCTTTACCTCCCGATGCCCAGGCGTGCTGTTGGGAGACTGTTTGTCTCAACACAGTGTTCATCGTTCATCCATTGTGCTCCTATTTCGGAAGATCAAATGTGGCCTTTAAAATTCCACGTACGTGATCTTCTGCCTGGCTTTTTTGCAGTTGTAGTTATCCGGTGTGTTTCCATTCCGCAGGCCCTACTGCGTATGCTATTGCAAGGAAATATGCAGACACGGTCTTAAGAAGAAAACGATTCATGTTCATTGAAAAGGGGAAGAGCCGGGGGGGAATATATCTGTAAGCAAGCTCCCATGTAACTCACTTTTACAGAGAAAAGGATCAATGAAGGGCAGCGGGTTTTTCCATCTCCAGCCTCAGACAGTTTAAAAGGCGTCATATGTAACCGCTTCCACATTTTCTCTCCTGTCCTACTTCTTTGTTCTGTCCCTCTGTTACCCTCTCTGTCCCCCCCCCCCCCCCCCCCCTCACTGCCCTCCCCTTTACCCGTCGCTCCACGCAGACGGTGTCCATCCTGGAGCAGAGGCTGACCCTGACGGAGGACAAGCTGAAGGAGTGCCTGGAGAACCAGGTGGACATTGTCCAGCAGCAGCAGCAGCTCCACAGCCAGGGGTAGTCCTCCGCCACAGCAGGGAGGGACAGGGGGGGGGGGGGGGACGGAGAGGGGGGGGGAGTTTACCTGAGATTGGCAGCATGTACAATGTTGTGGTTGGTACACATCGGGTCTAGCACAGTTGGTGCGACACATGCACACTTCAAATAGTCCCGTCTACTTTTTTAGCATGTAAGGGCGCCATTTGAGGTCCTCAATCGTTCAGCGGTTAAGAAAATAAAACACGCCCTGTGTGCAATTCACATACATGAGACGCACTTCCTGAACGGGTTTATGGGCCGCACAAGCTTATCTGATTGGACAACACGCATCGGCGGTTCACCACGACATGACGCACTCTCTTGGTTAAAGGATAGGAGTGAAGGTTTCAACTATTAGAGGACTTGTTCACTGAGAATAGTGCTGAGCGCAGACTATTTTCTGCTGAGCAAGGAGCTGTCGCCAAGCGTTGGTGCGTCGGAGAGGGGAAGTGTGCACATCCACGATATCGCGGCTTGTGTGCCCATGACTATTTTTGGACTTGGTGGCATTCATCTTGGTGTGTGCGGGCCTCGGTAGCTTTAAAGGTGTGAACTCCATTTAGAAATAAGTTTTTAAATAATAGTTTTTTTCAATTAGTGTTACTGTATCAAGAACATCAACACCTTTTTAAACATTCCTTAGACTCAAATAGATTTGTGGGTTCAGCTTCCATTAAACTCACAATTGAAATACCCTTTAATCTATTTATTAACTATCATTAATAAAAGCTTTACATATCTGGTATTTGGCCGAATTTTCAATTTCAAACATATTTATTATTTCAAAAAGCAAAACCAACTAATCCTTCAGTGGATTTTATGTTGACATGGGTAACAATTGCCTTGAATTTCCATGATTTGAATAATTGTGCCTTTTCTTATTGATCGGGAAAGAGATTTTTTAATGTTGGTGCAGAATCCCTGATTGTGAAGGGTTTCATAGCGGCATTTCAATATGTATATAATTGTACTGTACATGTTTGTTATATTGTGTACTTTTATAGTAAATCGTTTTTTGCTTAACATGACTTTTTGCTGGCTATTTTTTTGTCTGTGTGTGTTTTAAAGAGCTTTGTTATCATAGTCCTTGCCAAAACGATGACCTCACTGGTTCCTCCTCCAGGTCTTTTCAGTCCGATGAAACTAATTTAAGATATCCTGGCTCCTTTCACTTGGTTCTGTCTGAAGTGTACACAGTCCTCCCCTTATCCTTTGTTAAACAAACCTTTATTTAGATATTGGTCATGAAGGTACGGATGTTGCAGTTTAGGGATCTCGGCCAGACCTTTTCGTAAACACGGATCTGGTTGTAATTAGTATTCCTTGCATCATCCCCGCCATCAACTGGACCACAATACAAACATCTAGCGTCCACAACGGATGATTCAACGTCTTGCTCTAGTAGGATCCCAAGCCAAAGCGTAGGGTGACATCATTAACAGGAAAGTATTTGTGGCTGTTTTTCTTTTTTCTTAACAGCCGACCAGGACTGATGGAAAATAAATATAAAAAAAGCAAAAACCGGAATTCTGAAGCGGTGCTGCCGGGCCCACTCTTCTCCTTCCTGTCTGGGCCCCTAGAACGAACACACACACACACACACACACACACACACACACACACACACACACACACACACACACTTTAAAAAAAAATAATGCTTTTAGCATGGGCCTCCACCAGACTGCCTGCCAGGAGCAGCAGTTGAACAGGGGGAGAGGGAACTCAGTAACGTGTGTGTGGGTGTGTTTGGGTGTGTGTGTGTGGGGGGGGGGGGGTGCTAATCCTGGTGATGAGGAGTACATCTGGATATGTTTGGTGTTCAGGGGCTCCTCCAGTCAGCCACCACTGACTGTGTGTGTGTCTATCTGTGTTTGTGTGTGTGCTGTTTTTTTTAAGCAGTTGGACACCATTATTTATCGTCGTCTACTTTCCGTAGCATTTTTTCTTGACAATGATTTAGATATTTTCTTCCACCAGGTTTATGGATTGAGAAGGTATGAGATTGCCTTACAGATGGGTTTTATGGAGCGCACTGTTAATGCAGGTGGCAGTTCGACTCACTTAATGCTCATTCCTACATTGGCTTATTCACGCGACCGCAAGATGACTCGTATGAAGAACCTTGAATAATATGTATTAAAAAACGTGTTCCAAAACATACATACATTTAGACCATATTTTGATATTTCTATTCATTTATTTTATTAATTCATCAATTGAACTGTAGCATACTATCAGTTTAACTTATATTAAACTAAACATTTAAAACTATTATAAATACTTGTTGACCTTAACAAGAACCTTTTAAAAGAGAGGAAAAAAGAGGAATGATGATGAAAAAGAAGTGAGTTGTGCAAGCTTCCCGCCTCTGGCCGCTGCTGGACATGGCAGAATGCCAGAGTGCCTCATTTCCTGTTGAGACCGCCTTCCTCCCAATGGACTCTCCTCTGCTCTCCTTTCTTCACTTCCTCCTCTTCCCTCCTCTTCCCCAGCCCCGCCCACTCTCTGCTTGCTTGGCCAGTGCTTGACAAGGGAGGTGGGGGGGGGGCTGGGGCTGTAATTTGTCGTGTGTGGCTGCGTTTTGGCGTTGGCCACCTATACTCTCTGACCCACGCTTTTGGCTCTCGCTCCCTCAACGGTGTTTTCCATTTCATCCGTTTTCTAGAGTAGGGCTCGTTCTTCCTTTTCCTGTCCTACTTTTTTGGATGTTAAAGAAAGAGGAAAAGTCTGCTTTAACCATCAAAAAGGGATATCTGCTTACAATTGTTACTTGGAGCAATATAAGGCCAAAATAAGTCTATTACTATCCCTTGATTTTAATCATAGTAATTGTACTGTGTTTGTATGTGTGTGTGTGTGTGTGTGTTTACACACACACACACACACACACACACACACACACACACACACACACACACACACACATACAAACACTACAATTATTATAATTTAATTAAACTACATTTTAAGACATATTTGCCTCCATGCGGTTTAGCTTTTGAAGTGTTTGAAACAGTGATTTGATAAGGGTCAATATTGCGTCAACACCTTTAGTGTACAATCATTATCAAAAAAAACATAATCTAGGCCCAATCTTAATTTTATTGCTTATAGAAGTCGTTTTATTTTAGCCCTCTCTAAGCGGAGTTTTATAAGTACCACAACAATAACCTACTACGTTTGAAGTGAAACTAGCTCAAACATGCTTTAAGGTGTGTTTCGAAGAGCATGCATAATTCATGGCCTACTTTATAATAGGCCAACCCTCAAAACAAACCGGATAATACCACAGCCTCACATTTTCTTTTGAAAACCTGTTCAGCCTACTTTCAGAAAAAATGTCCTGTTCAAACGCAGCTCTTTTTTTAGTTTTCGAATAAACAATGTCGTAATGTTCAAATGTTAAAATTTCAGAGAATTCCCCTATCAAACCTGTGCAATGTATGATTAAAATGCATTGATTGACATTTGTTTTATATGATTTTCACTCACCATATTTGTAGTGTATGGTTTGATTAATGATGCCAAAAGAGGAGCAAAGGGAAAACTATTGTACCAAGATGAGCTCATTAGAAAACGTGTAATATGTTCTAGGGCCACCTTTGGACTCTTAGTTTTATAGCCCTGTAACTTTGCTGTCATGGTGATTATGACACAATGCCGTTTGTCTGTGTGTACAGTACACAGACACACACACACACACACACACACACACACACACACACACACACACACACACACACACACAGACGGACACAGAAACAGACACGACACACACCACACACACAGGTGTGTGTGTGTGTGTTTGTGTGTGAATGAGCCAGATTTACCGCATAAAGTATGACTCATTTACTATCTTTTATTATCCTAGGAACAGCCTTGCCTACTAAGCTGCGATGTTTACACAGAAAGATAAGATTTAGTTGGAGGTGAAAGTTGCGTCTGTGCAGTAAAGTCCTTTTAATCTAATGTTTCTGGGGTGCGATGTAGTCTTTGAATACATAAGTCCTCCAAGGTGACTTTGGTCGATTTTATTCCTTAACTGTATGACCTATGTGAGACAAGTTTCATAAGGGAAAAACTGTACACATAGTACTACATCAAGTTATAGGGCAGCGGGTCATGGCCAGGAGTTGATGTACTAAAGGAATTGTATTGTAAATTGCCTATGTCTTCTCAATTTATCTAATTCTGACTCTTTGATCATTCAAACGATACAACTTTATGTCATGACGTCATTGTCTGTGGCCTTTTTAATCGATTCCTCTGCAAAAAAAAAAAAGGAAAATAATCGAATAAAAAGCTAAGCCTCAAACACTTCAGCTCAGGCTTTGATCGTGTATTTACCTTCAAAGGGGGTTTCTGCCGCTCAGGGACTGCCTACAGTTCACATTAGAGGCCCATGTATAGGGCACTCGCAAATGTATGTAAACAAATGTGTTTGTGTATCCCGATCATGTGTGGGTCTCCTAAAATATTAATAGCATCCAACCTCCTCAGACACCCTTGAGTTGAGAGTACCACATGTTTTTCTCCGGCCCACTGGTTCTGCTCGGTTCACGGGTTTCATAGCGTGCATGTTGGAGTAGATCCACCTCCCGCTGCTGCTTCGTAGAGGTGTTTCACAACTCGAGAGCCGTTCAAGCGTTGTTCCCGAGGTGGAGAAACTCGTCCTGTGACCTACTGGCCCTTCTGGGAAATATTTACGCCTTTGTTGCCGGTATACTGTCACTTGTGAGATTGTCTTTAGATTTTCTTTAAACCACGTGTGTCGATGTAGAGATGGTGAACATTTCTTAAGGAACCTGAAGGATGGATGCCCCTCTGTTGAACAGTCAGGCCTATGCAAGGAAGCCATATACTATGATGATTCTATTTGTGTATTGTAATGTGTTGTTGCTCTTTCCAAGCAATAGAGTTCAGACGTATGGTTGTTCTTTAACTTCAAGATGCACTTCAAGTCCTCCTGATGGCTCTAAACGATTCATTCTTTGATGGTAGAGGTAATTGACCATCAAGCTGGGAAGATGTCTGTATGTAAAACCTACGCGGTACGATAAGATGAATCTGGATACAAAATCGTGTCCATTTGTAAAAGAGGGAAAGAAGAGCACGAGGTTAGGAGATGTGTTTCCCAGACATGCTTGTTTGAATGAATGGCCTGCAGAGGTAGGGGTCGGGCTGGGGGCTCAGGGGGCTAGAATGGCAGCAGTGGAGGAAATGCCATTAGAGGCGTGGGAGACGTTGGAGCGGCTCACCTCCAACCACCGAGGTGGGCGAGTCGAGGGAAAAGACAGAGCGACCTAGGAACTGAATGGCCAGATGCTGGGTCCATTCCACACCGTTTCCCACAGTACCAACATCGTCTTTTGTCAGACAGGGGTAGTACGATGTTTGGGAAGCGAGACTTGATCGGAATTCGCTTCAGGAACTTCCTGGAGAGGAATAAAAGCTGTGATACTTAGTGAACCATTTGGAAGAAGGAGAAGTTGAAGATGAAGACGTTGGAGCACTTTGTACGTGTTCTACACAAACATTTTACCCATTAAATGTTTCCCCTGCAGACGAGAGCATCTCACTAGGAAACATCGGTCTTGGTTCTCCTTATATAGGGGTCCACCTCAACCTGCGGGTTATTCGGGGGGATGTGTTGTACCTTTCATTCAGAGCTCCAGCAGAGAGGAGCAGGCTAGGGTATCTGCTACAGCCTGATGTAAACCACTGCATATCTTGCCTCCTGTCTTCAGATAATCACATTATAGCTTTCTGGAGCAGCTGAATGATGACGTTAAGAGCTGCTGCCCCCTGCCTTAAGGTTTTTAGGTTTGTCTTTTTTCCCCAGTAGAATCATTGGATCTTCTTGGTGTGTGTGTGTGTGTGTGTGTGTGTGTGTGTGTGTGTGTGTGTGTGTGTGTGTGTGTGTGTGTGTGTGTGTGTGTGTGTGTGTGTGTGTGTGTGTGTGTGTGTGTGTGTGTGTGTGTGTGTGTGTGTGTGTGCGTGCGCGTGCGCGCGTTTGGTCGGTGTGTAAAATAAAACAAACCTAAGACGAATTCATTTAGAAAACTAGGGAAATTTGTAATATCGGAAGCATTCATTATAAGTGGATGGTTTCATTAATAAAAAAATCAATACGATATCAAATATTCATCAATGTGCTATGTAGCCTTTAGCGGTGTCTAAAAAAAATTGCAATATTTGGATCATTCCATTTTTCATGAGCGCACACTGTTAATAAATCAGTACAGCTAAGACTTGGTTTGCTACTTTGTTTTGACAGGAATGTGTTTACCCTAATTCACCCTAACTTCCACCATTATAATTGGGGAAGTGTGATGGAAGTGTCAGCACAGAGCTAGGAGATTCTAATTGGAGCCGTTGCGTGTCTGCCATCGGCCTGCCTCCCTCCCTCCACACGTTTCAGATTCACTATTGTTGTACAGTTTCACTATTGTCATACAGACAGCGTAAATTTTTTTCAGAATGAGGGATTGTCCTCCTGTTAAGGACTATTTCTATTTTGTGTGTGTGGCATGCTTCTTGCGTGAGCACTTGTGTTAATTTTTGTTTGTGTGTGAGTGTAAGTCATTGGGGGGGGGGGGGGGGGGGGGAATAAAGGACCATTGTCTGCGGCTGGTGAATCCCCCACTTCTCTTCCCTGCAGCTGTGAGGAAATCAAATGCTACCCTCAGCCTCTGTCACAACCTGCTGATGGCATCATTAGATCATTGTGTGTGTGTGTGTGTGTGTGTGTGTGTGTGTGTGTGTGTGTGTGTGTGTGTGTGTGTGTGTGTGTGTGTGTGTGTGTGTGTGTGTGTGTGTGTGTGTGTGTGTGTGTGTGTGTGTGTGTGTGTGTGTGTGTCACAGTGCACAGAGGTGTAACCACACAGAGGCTGAATGCATTATTAATACTTTGGGCAGACCCCTGCTAGGGGTCATTCCTGCTATACGTTTCAAAATGTGCCTCTCTCTTATCAAAGTGCCTTATGCAACATCCCCATGGCGACCGGCCTATTAAAATAAACCAAAGCTTGAGTGGAAAGCGGTTTCCAGGATGAGCAGTACAGTGCTGTCAAAAACACTACATTGGTCTTCATCTGGCATTCATGATAACTGTTGACCGTTGAGGCTATAAAAGCTATAATTTAGCCTATATAGCCTTTACAACGTCCATAACTAAATAGAATAAATTCAATGAATTTATAACTCACGACATTGAAACTAAATTGAGGGAAATTTCGAAGATGTTAATGCTTTCCTCTTCACAGCTGTTAAAAAATATGTGAATCTGTGAAAAGGAACCAATTTATTTGTCATCATTGTGACCTTAAACCAAACCAGATGTGATACAACCAGTTACAAGTCTATTTAAGAATGCATTGCCCTCGATGACCAAACGGATCACAAAAGTTGTGTTATTGTTGCTGTACTTCCTTGCAGTTTTCAGAACACTGAGCACGTGTAGCCTAACTGTCTAACAGCTCGTATAATGCCAAATGGTCCATAATTACTGAATGGGTAGCGCAAGAACATCAGCACAGAGGCTACTGCTTCTCAACGGGTTTTTGTGGTGCCTGTGCCTTTAAATCTCTCGTCCAGCTCCTCCCTCTACCTCAATGACATGCCCGCAGAGCCTGTTTTATTCCGCGGCTGTCACGGCGTTCAGTGGAGAGATGAGGAACCATAGAATCCGCGCCGTCGGGGAACGAGAAATACTAACCATGGTGCTATATTAACACCTCGTCCGAAAACTCAATAGGACTGCTTACTGTCAGGGGAACGTCTGTTTATTAGCGTAGCAAAGTTAGGACTGCGGGGGTAAGCGGACGTCCACAGAGTATAATGAAACCTCCACTTGTGTATTAGGGGCTGAAGCGGAGGAAAGCGAAGAAATCCCTGCATGTTCCAAGTCTCGTGCTTCTGCGAGGGACATCGCTGGAGGTGTTTCGCCCGCCGTCGCAGAAGCTGGGAAGTTGGACGGAGTGATTTTTTGGGGGGTATTTTTCTGGTCCCCGTCCCCCTTTGCCGTCACAACCAGGAGACAACAAGAATATTTCCCTGATGAAAATCAATCTTTGGAGCGGTTCCATGATCGTGACTATGATGATGTCGAGTAAGAGCGCGGAATGGCTGCAAGAGGAACTGGAATCTGGGGCGAGCTGCTCGCTCCTGCTGCTGGACTGCCGCTCGCACGAGCTCTACGAGTCCTCTCACGTCGAGTCGGCCATCAACCTGGCCATCCCGGGCTTGATGCTCCGGAGGCTGAAGAAGGGCAACCTCCCGATCCGGTCCATTATCCCCAATAACGAGGACAAGGAGAAGTTTGTGAAGCGGTGCAAAACGGATATGGTTGTTTTATACGACGAGGCGACGTCCGAGTGGCAGGAGAACGGGTCAGGGAGCTCCGTGCTGGGTCTGCTTCTGCAGAAACTCAGGGACGATGGCTGCAAGGCGTACTATCTCCAAGGTGAGATCACACACAATTAAATACATATTTTTTATTTAATTGAACCTGCGTGGTGATTTTCTTTTTATGAATGACTGTGTCGCTTCTATTAATTTCAAACTATTGGCTTACTTTTGTATTTAATAATAACATATGAACAATACATAAATATCTGTAATAACAGTTATAGCGAAAACTATTTATTTTTCCTTTCGAGCCCACGTTAAAACACCTTAATACATCTAGTCAAGTAATGTTTGGGCCACATTAGGCTGTTAACTTTCATGTAGTGTGGCTACCTTTCAGGTAACACATTTTGAAATGAAGTGTGACCTTAATGTCTACTGCACCTTTTATTACTAATAACGAGCGATAGACTTGATCACTGGCGCAGCGGGGAGTCCAAACTTAATCAACTTGGACTGGTCTCTTGACAATGGGCTGTAATAACAAATTTGAGGAGAACAATAAAGTGTTTCATTATATTCTAGTGGTTTTATTTTACATTTTAATCTTAGTCTGACGTTATTGTCATGATACATGCCTGTGTGGTAAAATTGAATATTTCCGCATTGGGGGAAATTCGACAGGCTAATTTGATGACGCCACATAGGCCTATTATATCGAAAATAATCACTGAATGAAATTATGTGGACATGCTTGTGTGGGGGCGGTAATTGAGGAGCTGTGGAATCTGCCCCAAGTAAAAACTTTGGTTCAATGTGTTTTCAATTAATGCTTCAAAATGGCTCCGTCGGTGTGGCGCTCCTGCAGGAAGAGACCAGTAGTTTCTTTCATGAATGAATTGGAAGAGAAACAAAAAAACAGATCTTTGTGGTTTTTTTATTAATCATGAACGACCCACTCAAAAAAAAAAAAAAACATTTTCCGTAATCGTACGACATCGTCCAGTGGTTTACATTTATATTTATGGAACGATTCAGACACTTCAAGTATGGCTGCCATTCACAAAAAGTCCACTGAGGAGTGTTGCAGCAGACTCTCTAGCAGTGTCCTTCTCTTTCGAAGCTGCTTTTTTTTTTCCGAGGGTCGATGCTTTCTCAATGGAGCCATCATTCACAGTTTATGGGTTAACTAACATAATATGTAATCTCAATAGTCACTATATACCTTTTTAGAACCGATCCTTTCTTTGTTATAGATTTTCTAATATACATTATCACCGTTTCTTAAGTAACCCTTGATACAGATTAATCATAATAATATATATTTATGACCTAATTATTATATTTTGTTTAGTTCATAAAACATTCCCCATCTATATTAGCAGTACGATTTAAGTAATGATTACTTCAACATGGATCGCTGGTCTTGTACCGCAGTGGGTTGCTGTTCGCTCGGTGTGTGTGTGAATGAACAGGGTGTCCCTTTGAAGCTGTCCTCCTTCTATCTGGATCACCTGGTGGGCGGCGGGGGCGTATCTCAACGTGCTAACTGATTACCGTTCCTGTCTCCAGGGGGATTCAACAAGTTCCAGTCCGAGTTCCCCGAGCACTGCGAGACCAACCTCGACTGCTGCTGCCCCAGCAGCTCCCCGCCCACCTCGGTCCTGGGCTTGGGGGGCCTGCGCATCAGCTCCGACTGCTCCGACGGCGAGTCTGACCGCGAGCCTGGCAGCGCCACCGAGTCGGAGGGCAGCCCCCTGCCCAACAACCAGCCGGCGTTCCCTGTGCAGATCCTGCCTTACCTGTACCTGGGCTGCGCTAAGGACTCAACCAACCTGGACGTGTTGGGGAAGTACAACATTAAGTACATACTCAACGTGACACCCAACCTGCCCAACATGTTCGAGCACGAGGGAGACTTTAAGTACAAGCAGATTCCCATCTCCGACCACTGGAGTCAAAACCTGTCTCAGTTCTTCCCCGAGGCCATCTCCTTCATTGGTGAGTGGGGGCGCTGTGTGTGTGTGTGTGTGTGTGTGTGTGTGTGTGTGTGTGTGTGTGTGTGTGTGTGTGTGTGTGTGTGTGTGTGTGTGTGTGTGTGTGTGTGTGTGTGTGTGTGTGTGTGTGTGTGTCAACATGTGCATGTTTATGACCTGTGTTACTCTTCCTCCAGATTCATTCTGTTTCCAATTTCTTCTTTTTTTTCTCTACGCAAAGGAATGTTGTTTAAGGAAAGTAATGCTTTACAGATTGCGGGTTTCAAATTCAGAGAAAAACTGTTGTGTAAAAAAATATCTGTAGGCCTATTTCTGGATCAATTCTGTACATGAAGAGCGGAATCGACTCTTTTGTTACTTACATGGTCGTAAATATTGTATTCATGTCGAGGCACAGTGTATTAATCTTTTATTGCAGAGATAAAAACCAGAGCATCAGCACTCAGGTTTTGAGTGGACCTGATTTTCCCTGAAATCCGTATGAATAAAGTAGATTCCTAGAGAAGAACATCATTCTTGGTTCTTCAAGAACGATGTGTCTTTTAAGAGTGGAGGAGACCCACAGTTATGTCGTACAAATGCTGCAGCGCAGCTTGTCCACAGAGCATTGTATCACCATGATGGGTCTACCTTTTAGATTTCCAAAAATCATTCCACGTTTTCCTTTCACCGATTGCAGCCCGCTGTTTTCAATCATTGCTCATACCTCTGGTGCTGTGGTAATTAGACAAGCCAGATGGCTGGCTCCAAACCCTGGGAAGGAGTGTCATTCCCTGAACCTGGATGAGTTCTCCTCTGCTGTGGACATCCCTCGTGGTGTAACTGTTACTGCAGAGGGATGGAGGCAGAAGAAAACTAGACGCATGCCCTGCCAACACAGAATGTACCCCAAAAAATGGGAAAAACCAAGACCAAAAGAATCAATGCTTCCTCTATGTTTCCTATATGGTAAGCACTATTGCGGCAGCTATTAGTTTCTGCTATGCTCCTTTCAATTGGTTTTTGACCAAATTCTGTCTGTATAGTATTTATATACTCCAATAACTCTCCATTTTAGAGTGCAATTGGCGCAACCTTTTGATTCCTAATTTATGAAAGGTTCCAGGCTTAAATGAGCCATGGAATGTTTTTGTGGGCTTGTTTTCACTGCTGTGTACCAGTCAGACCCATTTACGGTACAATCTTTATTGAGATTTTAACCGCTTCCTATCCACTGTAATATCAGGAATCTGAACATCAGATATGGCATAAGATGCCGTTTGCATAGGCCTTGTTTGCACATTTGACTCCGGAGATGATTTAGATGGTTGTATAATTAAGTTATTTAGAGAACAAAGAGGGTATTTTTTTAATGTGTATGCCGGTACTTTTATTTTGGTGAGGGAGCACGGATCACATTCAAAATGAATTTTGCCATCCCTCTCAGCAGTTCTGACTTGAGAGCCAACTAACCCCAATCCTATTACAAGAGAGGCAGGCAGATAGAGTGACAGCAGGCTGGCACATGTGAGGGAGAGAGTATAAGAGATGGAGCAAGGGATAGGTTTTGAAGAAGAAAGGGATGAGGAAGGAAGCACTTATCTTTGGCTTCCACCTACGGTTGTATGGGTTTGGTAAACCTTGTGGTAGATCTAGTATTAAGATAGTGTCGTATCAAAATAAAAGCATGTCGTCTATAGATGTCGGTGTGAAACGATGTAGGGGTTCATTGAGGTTCTTATAGAGAAAGGAATCATACGTTTTTCTCTGAATTTGTACGAGTTTGGGATACAATTAATTGGAAGCAGAGGTTCTGATTAACTTGGGGTTGAGATGTTTTTTTTTGTGTGTATCAAATTCTATATTTCAAGTTGAAAGTTGCCGACTGGAAATCACCTCATTCCTACAGCAGGATATGACTCATCCGTCATCATATCGTGTTCTAAAACTGCTTCTACAGCCAGATATTTTTTTTTCTTGTTTGTCTCTAATCTGTTCTTCTGTCTTTATTCCCTCCCTCCCTCTCTCCTCCCCCCCTCCCTCCCTCCCTCCCTCCCTCCCTCCCTCCCTCCCCCCTCCCCAGACGAGGCGCGGGCTCAGAAGTGTGGTATCCTGGTCCACTGCCTGGCGGGCATCAGCCGCTCGGTGACCGTCACCGTGGCCTACCTGATGCAGAAGCTCAACCTGTCGCTCAACGACGCCTATGACTTCGTCAAGCGCAAGAAGTCCAACATCTCGCCCAACTTCAACTTCATGGGCCAGCTGCTGGACTTTGAGCGGACGCTGGGCCTCAACAGCCCCTGTGACAACCACTCCTCCTCGCCCACCAATGAGCAGCTGTTCTTCACCACGCCGACCAATCACAACGTGTTCCAGCTGGACACCCTGGAGTCCACATGAGGACCCACGGCGTCAGGGCGTTTCTATTCAGGAGAGAGGTTGGGCGGAGGGGGAGAGGGGAAAGGGGGAGTGTCGAGGAAGATGGTGGCAGCGGCGGAGGTGGTGGTAGTTTTGATGTTGCCACGGTAACACGGGCTGCGTGCAAGGAGGGAGCAGCCGGTTTTAATGAATGTTTTAGTCCCCCCCCGACGTGGCCAGAGGCCACTGGAGTTGCATTATGAAGGGGCAGGACCGGTCATTGATGACAGGTGACCGAGAACCAAGGGAGCCCGGCGAGGAATGCTAAAGCTATTTGTTTCTGTGTTCCGGTTGAGTTCCTGATTGTCGCGCTGTGGCGATGGCCAAACAAAAATGGGGGAGGCGTGATAACCGACGACAAAACAATACACGTCCTAGAGGGAAAAAAAGACAGAGGAAAAGGGACAAGGGAGTGAACGCGACAGCAGGACAGATAGCTTCATACAAAGATGGCAACACGGAAATCCACACAGTGCTTAATTTATGAGACGTCGTCCTCTATACGTTTCTCAGCCATTGCACTGAGTTGACTGGTGCCAAGTGGAGGAAATCCCACTCTACTGAATGTAGTGGAGTTTTTAAAAACCAAGGAATTAACAAAAAGTGTGTATGTTTGTGATGTATGTATGGTAACTTACAAAGCAGAACATGTATGGGCAGACCTTAATAAGTGTGTGTCTATGCATTTTTTTTGTTATTCTTGTGTACATTGACGTACCGATGTATACTTTATATATACGCATACAAAAATTGTATCTTTGTCCAAAAATATAGAGTAATCCAATCTCATGAACGCTTAGGAAATTGTAAGGCTGAAGAAGAAGAAGCAAGGCCTGCGACCGGGCGTTGGGATATCTCTGGTCGTCTTTCTTTTCGTTTTTTGCGTTGGTTTTGTTTTCTTTGACGTTTTTTTATCCCCCTAGGTTGGTAATGACCTAATGCAGTTTGCACAGTGGCGTAGCCATTAACTTGTTGGCACTTGACGCCAGTGCTCGGGCCAGGCAGATAAAGAGACATTCAGAGAGGAGGCGTGGGGAGGCCAGTCCCAGGCCGCGACAGGAGCCGCCAGCTATAAAGGCCCTTGGGGAGGGAGTCGGGACTAGGGCTTGGCTGGAGGGCTGCTTTGGCTGGGCTCAAGGCTAATGGCATGAGGCTAGGTTAGCTGAATAGTTTGGTGCTCAGGCTAAGGTGTTAAGAGTTGTAATTAGAGCCATGATTGTATTGATCTTAGATTAAACCACTTTATCACCATCTGGTATACGGTTGGACTTTATAGGATTTTGGTTGATCCAAATGTCTCAACGGAAGCTAGCAGCTACTAGCTCAAGTTACGCGTCTCATTTCCTTTCCAGTAAGAAGTGTACTTCTTTACGTACAGTTGTCTTTCTTTTTAAGTTAATTCCAACAACGACAAAATTCCCACAAAACGTTTGTGGAAAACTCTTGCGAAGCAACCTTGCACAAAGAAGTGCCTGAACACTTTCATGCTGATGACGTTGCCCTATTGCTTGGCCCCATCGCTGGGTCCATGAGCTAGAATGTTCCAAAAAGTGACGTGGTACCAATAGGTTTAGAGACTGGGGTTGCTGGTGGATTGTCTTGTCTTGAAGGCTTGAGTCTGGGATCAGTAGCATTAGGCTATGGGTGTAGCTGGTAAGGGTTTGATGGAGCCCTGTGTGAGTGGGGAGTAATCGGGGAGGGAGGGAGGGAGAACTGGGACTGGCCTCAGTAACAGACTGCACTTAAGACGAGTAGGCTCCGACTGAATCCACTTCCCACTCCTGCATTGCAGTTGGAGAGGAGAGAAAGGAGATCATTGTGTTCAAAGAATCACCTCTTTCTCTCGAAAAACGATTAATGTCCGAGTCGATTCACCCTTAAGCCTTGGGTAGATTATATATGTAATATAATAGAATATTACAGACTCAAAGATGATTACAGTGCTAATGGTGAAAGAGTCATCATGCTGGCCTATTACATGGCCTCTCAGAGGTGCTGAATGCTCTCTTGACAGTAAGGTTACCCCAGGGTTAGATGTTGCTCTAACCATTTGGGAGGAGGATGATGAGAATCGTTTTTTTAACTACTGTTCCCGCCACTGGTCACAGTGGTGGACAGTATGTAGCTGGGAGGTTTCTAAGACCGTGTCCACATCACCAGTGCTGGCCTGAATGAGCCAAGTCAACCTCTTTTACCAAATTGTTGTCCTAACTAAGAAGACCCGACAAACCTGCCCCCCCCTCCGAGGCATTCTGTAACATTCCGCTTTAATACAATTTCCAAAGCACTTTTAGTATTTGAGGGGGTAAACATGCAACATCAAGTGTATGCATACAGCGGTTTGTGGCAGAATGTGGGAGCAAATGGGTCAAAGCACGATAAGATGTTGTTAGCTTAGATGCTATGTGATGTGGACAGGGTCTTAAACGGAAACAAAGAACTGGGTTTCAGGAGGGAAGACTGCTGAATCCGACCAGGCTTTATCATAGCTGGCCTTACATATTCTTTCTAACTTCTTTCTAATGCTGACTGTTCAATACTCTTTGTATCTCACTTTAGACAAAGATTCTTCTTATGATGTAAAATAACATGTTTGTTATCTGTTGTTTGAATCAGAACGTAACGTCATACTGGGCAATGAGCTGTCTTTTACTGTAACGGGTCAACGCGGTCTTTTTGTATTACTCTGCAATATATCAAACACCGTTTTGCAGTATTTTATAGATCCAAGACCTCTGAATTTTTAATTATTCTTTTGTACTCTGTTATATATAATATATACATATACCGTATTACTAGAACAAGATCCTGCTCAATTGCTTTGGGCTGAAGTTTAATTTCACCTATGGTGTCCAAAATATGTACAGGACTGTTTAGTACTCACTAAATGACCCGTCATCTGACGCATACCCACAAACGCACACACCCATTCGACCCCTCAAACAAGCCCTCAAACATCTGTGGTTTAGCATGCCCGTTTTGTTCACAATGGAAGAACAGGCCACCTGATTTCAATAATGACTAGCTCTTTTTTGTTTTCAATTAATGTCTATGCTCTATTCCTGTGGCCTTTCAATATCAACATATAAATATATATATCTTTATAAAATATATATGTTAGGGGTTTATATGCAATTTTCATTTCCTAAAATGGCATCAGAGACGAGAATAATACTATTATGCTTGAACAGACTTCCCTTTCTCCGAAGTCACATCCCACTTTCCAACTTTATGACTTGCACCCTAGGATTGAAATATATTTCAGTAAACTGATCTTTTCTATTTATTAGATAACTATTCATTTCAAGCTGCTTCTCTTGTCCTTTTCCTTTTCTCTGTGTCTTTGTAACAACTGAAAGAGCAACTTTTTTCGTTTTTTTCCGCGGTTTGTAAATTTGCCAGATAGCAGGAACGCCGGTTTCTGTGTTTCTTGTAGCTACCCCTGGGTGAGAATGTTGGGTCACTCCGAAGGAAGAGAGTGAATAGCAAGCAGCGGGGGTCAAAGGACTCACAGGGCGCATTAAAGCAAAGTCAAAGTGAATGATTTCAAAACGTTACCTCACTGAGGAAATTTTCAGGGATTTTATTGTTTTGTTTTATTTTTTGGACAATGCATCTTGAATCGTGTTACAGCTTAACACAATTTGAATAGCTGTTTTGTATTGTGCTGTAAACAGTTTTTAAAAGATGCAATCTGTCTCTTTATTAAAAGAGGGGGCATGTTTACCGCAGGCAATTCACCGGCCCGTGTGAAGAGATGAAAATATGATTACACCTGCGTATTGTACAGTATGTGGAAATAACACGAGACATGTTTATACCGCAAATAAATATTGAATTATTTTTTCTTTAATACGTGCTTCTGGGTTATTTTTTAAATTGTGCAGAAGAGAAGTCATTGCTGCCTTTTAGGACAACGTCCATGTCACTTCTTTCCTGTCATTCTATTAATTAAGTAGTACAAACACAAATAGATTACCTATATACTACTCGTATAATTAGTAATATCCTCACTAGTAATAATATTCTTAATGTGTACCAGACGGCTAAATTAGTTGTGAGATCCTGCATCTGATACCTCGGCTGACGTTGCGTCTCAGTTAGGATTTTACTGAATGTGAGTTTGGAAACCAGCAGTAAAACGTTGACCGCTGAGAGGAAGAGGAGTTGGCTGTTATGTGGCTCTCTCTCACTGTGTGAGACTTCCTCACACACACAAACGTACGCAGAGACACACACGTAAATATGTGGTTTTGAAAGCACCATGGTTCCTCAAGGTTTTGACGGTGTCACATCCGATTGCTTCACCATCAGTGTTGCTTCATCCCTACACCACTGTGATGTGTGTGCATGTGTGTGCAACTCGCACAAGGACTTGATTGTTTACTATTAAACTATAGCAACACATTTTTTTTCAAGGCAAAGCCTACGTGGTAAGCATTAAGACATACTGGTGTTAAACATCTTAACACAATGTTTAGTGCTTAACTCATGATAAGCAGAAAGACTTATTTTATGAATCCACGCTCATTCAGATTGTTTATATCAACATATATCTTTCTCAATGGCGGTTTTGTACTGTGTGTGTGAGTGTACTGTGTGTGTGTGTGTGTGTGTGTGTGTGTGTGTGTGTGTGTGTGTGTGTGTGTGTGTGTGTGTGTGTGTGTGTGTGTGTGTGTGTGTGTGTGTGTGTGTGTGTGTGTGTGTGTGTGTGAGTGTGTGTGTCACAGAAGTACTTATTTAAAGGATTAGTTTGCTAATCAGAACCCTAGGTTCTAATCATAGATTGCCTGTCGTTGTGCAGACGAATTGATACCATAAACGCTCAGATCGCTCAAGTGTAGCTTTTCCACTGTTTTGCTGCAGTCTCAAACTAAGCTGCAATCGAGACCATTGGTTTGGCAAAGTCACGTACTATCCTAAGACCGTACTATGCTAACACTGTACTAAGGGTTTTCATACCGGGCCATGATGTTGTACAGACAAAATGGATCACAAACAGAGAAGTAGACTTACATACTTTTCAGGACAAAAAGGTAACCATTGCCTCACATGCGTATTTCGCAATATTGGTGCTGAACCTAATGATCTGCTGCACAGCAGAGCTGAGTCTGTGAGAGATTGAAACATAATTCAGTTAGTCAGGAGGAAAAAAACAAGGAAGGAAGGAAGTGAGAAGGTGTGAAACCGGCCTCCAAAAGAGAAGTGTGAGAAGTGAGCCAAACGGCTAAAGATATCTCTCACTCCTGTTCCAGTCTTCCCCTTTCTATCACTCACTACTGGCTCTCTCCCCCTTTCTGTGCCTCTATCTCTTTAACGGTAAGAATCCATGTAATCCATTGCTATCCTCTCATCCACATCTCTTTCTCTCTCTCCATCCCAATCACTCTCTCTCTCCCCACCACATCTCTCTCCCGCTTTCCCCATCTCTCTCTCTCTCTCTCTCTCTCTCTCTCTCTCTCTCTCTCTCTCTCTCTCTCTCTCTCTCTCGTTCTCACTCTCTCTCTCTCTCTCTCTCCTCTCTCTCTCTCTCTCTCTCTCTCTCTCTCTCTACACAACCCTCTCTCTACACGCTTTCCCAATCTCTCTCTCTCTCTATCTACTATCTCTCTGCTTCCTCTTCTCCTCTCTCTCTCTCTCTCTCTCTGTCTCTCTGTCTCTCTTTTTCTCTCTGTCTCTCCCTTTCTCTGTCTCTGCCTTTCTCTCTCTCTCTCTCCCCCTTTTTCTCTCTGTCTCTCTCTCTCTCTCTCTCTCTCTCTCTCTCTCTCTTCTTTCTCCCCTCTATCACTGCTGTCTCTATCTCTCTCTCTCTCCTCTCTATTCTCTCTTTATTATCTCTCTCTCTCTCTCTCCTCTCTATCTCACTGTCTATATCAGTCTCTCTGTCTCTCTGTATCTATCTCTCTCTCTCTCTCTCTCTCTCCTCCTCTCTCTCTCTCTCTCTCTCTCTCTTCTCTCTCTCTCTCTCCCGATCTCTCTCCCGATCTCTCTCTGTCTCTCTCTCTCTTCGGTGCAAGACTGCGTTTTCAATGAGGATGTCAGTCGCTACAACTTCCCCGGTGTCGCAATCACACGTTGCAGCCACCGCCCAGCTCTTCTGTGGGTGATAATTCAAACAGGATATTGCGAGTCACAGTGCAGGCTTCGGAAATGTAGACGACGCAGTGTCTCCGGGCTGCAGCTCTGCCTCACAGAGGAGTGATGGACGCCACCTTATGACGGTCCCCACAGAGCGGTTTACCGGGAGAGTACTGCGTGACTCCCATGGGTCCATGACGATACTGTGTGTGTGTGTGTGTGTGTGTGTGTGTGTGTGTGTGTGTGTGTGTGTGTGTGTGTGTGTGTGTGTGTGTGTGTGTGTGTGTTGGATATGCTCAGGATGAGATCACCCTGTTTCAAACATGATTTGGCGAAACGTATCGCTGATGTTTCCTTCTGTATCTCGATCAGTATCTGACGTATTCAGATTGGCTTTTTTATTTATTGTTGTGAGTTTTTTTACTTTGAAAGCCAAAAGTAAAAGTTGATTGCGATGTGCAAGCTGATTTCTGGTTTTCTTGTAGCATTGGGGTTATTGGATCACAATGCTACGATGCTCTCCTTAGTGTCATTAAAAAATCATTTCAATCAACCAGTCATTTATTAAAGCAGTCGATACGAGACTGGTTGAACACATTGTCGTCACGTTCCCAGAACATGGTGGAACACCAGAGCTGCCAGACTGGAAAAGACCCCGACTCCACACGACACTTCTACAACACACGCAGGTACCAACACGCTCTCTCAGAACACGTGACCTGTTGGGAAACAGTGTGTGTGCGTGTGTGTGTGTGTGTGAGTGTTTGTGTGTGTGTGTGTGTGTGTGTGTGTGTGTGTGTGTGTGTGTGTGTGTGTGTGAGAGTGTTTGTGTGTGTGAGTGTGTGTGCGTCTGTGAGAGTACATCCATGAAATAAGACTATCATTCTCGCATCCTGTTTGGCCGAGCTTTGTGCATTCCGCGTACGCACAGTCTCGATGTTAGCTAACAGCATCCTAGAGACGGAATTCTGACTTTATCATCATTTTATTTTTGAGGGTTCCTTGTTTTTCCCCTCTGCATGTGGTGCGTACTTCTAATGGACTCTCATAATTAAAGCAAATGGCTACGAGCGCTGCTGCGCTCTCTGTAGGGCTTGAGCACGGATGGCCCTCCCACTGTAAGTGGTTGGCTCCTGTTGTACTTTGTACACACTCACTTTTTTCTCCCATAAATAACCCGCACAGGCCTCCTCCGGCAGCAGGCCACTTGAAGAGGATAACAAGAGAGGGATGGAGGGGTAGAGAACGAGGATGAGAGAGAGAGAGAGAGAGAGAGAGAGAGAGAGAGAGAGAGAGAGAGAGAGAGAGAGAGAGAGAGAGAGAGAGAGAGAGAGAGAGAGAGAGAGAGAGAGAGAGAGAGAGAGAGAGAGAGAGTGAGTTAAAAAAGGTAGGAGTAAAATGAACAACTTTTTTTCCATGTTTATCTAGGGCCAATCTGGTGGCCCTTGACAACAGATTTAGTTATTGTTTAAGTGAGTGACAGTTGTGACATCCCGCCTGCCTCTGAGTTGAAGACTGTTCCTTTTTAAAGGTGAAAATGTTCCCATAGAAATCAGGCAAAACAGGGAGGCTTACCACAGTGTTTTCAAACATATGAACTAACATCCTGTGAGCTGTGCAGTCCCAGACAACAGTGACATCCTAACAAGACATCCCCACCCCCCCCCCATCCCCGTCAATCTATCTCTTTGAGGAGTGACATTGAGAGTGACTGCAGAATGTATTGTAATACCGATATTTCTACCTGAAGGCAAAGATTCTTGGTTATTAAAAAGTTCTTCGAAAGCAAGGGGACAAATTCACCTGAAATATAGATTACAAAGTAAGAAGGATGTTCTCGTCACAACAACATTTGACAGTTTCAATCTTTATTCTTCATCATGAGTAATTATTTGTAATTCCCGGTGTGTTCACACTATGTTCAAATTAGACTGCACATTTGCCCGAACCTATAAATATGTTAGTTTGACTTTGGTCGTGTCCTTGCTTAGACAACAAATCAATTGTAATCTGACCCCTACACGAAAACATCTGACGGCACACTGTTGAAGTGTGTTATTTTAGCTGTGAAATGGCTTATATCGTAAAAGAAACGCAGTTGAGTTGACATGAGTGGAATTGAGGTGTATTCTACTATATTCTATTCTATTCTATTCTATTCTTTTCTATTCAAACTCGTTCTATACCAGTCACAGTTTGTTCTAGCCAGTACATTTCTGTGCCAATTACTGCTCTCTCCTTGCTGTGAGTTGCCCTCCTGTAGCCAAGTCTTTTTATAGGTTGCTCTCTGCGATCCTGTCCGTCCGTCCGTCCATCACATCTGGTCTTGATTTGTCTCCCAGGTAGAACGATACAAACAAGAGAGGAAAGGTCTCTTCTCCTCGTCCCTCGTCCCCTTCAGTCTACAATGATGGATTCTCTCGCTTTTTCTTTACAATTCAAACAGTTGGCACACATTGTCCTCAATCGCTCCTCGATTGGCTACCCCCCCCTCCCCTCCCTCTCTCTTACTTCCCCTTCTCTCTCTGTCTCTTTCCCCTCCCTGTCCCTCTCTCTTTATCTCTCTCTTTCACTCTGTCTTTGCCTCTCTCTCTATCTTCCACTCTCTCTCTCGCTCTCTTACTCACCCCTTCTTGCTCTCTCTTTCCCCCTCCCTCTCCCTCTCTATCTCTATCTTTCTCCCTCCATGCCTCTCACTATCTTTCCCTCTCTCTCCTTTACTCACCCTTCTCTTACTCTCCCTCTCTCTCCTTCCCCTCCTCTTTGTACCTCTATATCTCTCTCTTCTGCTCTCCCTATCTCTCTCTCTCTCTCTCTCTCTCTCTCTCTCTCTCTCTCTCTCTCTCTCTCTCTCTCTCACTTACTCCTACCCTCCTGTATGCCTTGAATTTGATCTTCACCCCCTCTCTCTCCCTGGCACTCTTTCAATATCTGTTCCAGTCCGGATGCCCCTCACCCCTCACCCCCACCACCCCTCCCTGGTAATATGAGTCCATCATACCACCTCCCCTCCTCCCTTCCTCCCCCTCCTCCCCCTGGTAACATGACTCCCGGCCCGGGGTGGACAAGGCCAGCTGGCAGCATGATAAGTAGGCCTCACATCCGGCCACAAGTTAAATAGTAACAACAGGTGATTACCAAACCGCAGTCCATGTGTGCCACAGTCCAACATCGTCGGTCGGCCACGCACTTGAATTTGCTTCCCCGCACGCTTGTGTGCCTGTGTGCGTCTGTGTGTGTGTGTGCGTCTGTGTGTGTGTGTGTGTGTGTGTGTGTGTGTGTGTGTGTGTGTGTGTGTGTGTGTGTGTGTGTGTGTGTGTGTGTGTGTGTGTGTGTGTGTGTGAGGGCGCAGCACTGTCTGTGTTGAATGTAGTTGATGGAGTCGGTGCTGTAGATGAGGATGTATGGGAGTAGCTAATCATGTCTGTGTTTGTGTACAGTCTATGTACATGTGTTTGGGAATTCTAGGATTCTTTATAATTTAAAAATTTTAAGTTTTACTATACGCTATTGTATGTTATAGTTGATATAATTGAACCATCCCTGTCAAACTATAGTTAATGTGCTGCAGCCACATATATATCTTTATTTAAGATTCACCTTCTATTCAGGGTTCATGCAATACTTAACCCAGTGATCTCAGAAGCAATGAGCTTTTCACAATCACACACAGTCTAAAGGTCATGTTGCAGCATGCTGTTCTGAGTGGAATAGCCTTACCAGTTTCGCCATTCTCAATCATTTGTAAAATGATTAATTTAACCCTACACTAAATAAGATTCGAGGAACATCATGAATAATTCTTAAATTAATGAATTAACTAATAATTATTAATTCCTACCTTGTCATTGCACAGATTACCTTTGTCGTTTCAATCACCTTTTTATTTCTTCAATGAAAGATTTTTGAAGGCCATTTGGGGCAGTTTCACAAGTTTCACACAAACTTAAAATGTTGCGTAATCCCACGTACCCCGCTCACACTCACACTCTACATCCCATAATACTCTGGTAAGGACTTAAAATATAGTAGATGAGTTTTCTGAAATGGGCAGAGGATAAGGTGAGGATAAAAATAATCTTCAACTCCATCCATCTGACAATGACAGAAGGCTCTTTCGGTGTTACCATGGTGACCAGGAGACTAAAGGAATGAAAAGTTGCAGGGCCCAGCAGATCTGGCCAGCTCAGGACTAGATTTAAAGTTAATGAATGTAGCGTACTGTAGGGTTTAAGTGCGTAAGAAATCTCTAGGTTGGTGAGAAGGAAAATAAGGTGCTAATAAGAGTTATTTGATTGTCTTCTCTGTTCATTGCTAGTTGGTTAGTTAATTTAGTTAGTTAGATTATTATCCCGGGGGCGGGTAATTGTCCCCAAAACTGTACATCACGTGGAGAATCCTACAATGCACTTTAAACACATCATCACACAGCACTCTCGGACAGTAACAATACTTAAAGTATAACACTGGCACATAATTGTGTTAAGCAAAAGCAACATTGGAGCAGGACCCGTAGTTCGCTCAGAGTCCTCCTCCTCAGGGCTGCTATGGCCTGGGGTCCCAGGCCTCAGTGGGTAAAAGACGTCATATCCGAGATATTTGAAGCTGTCATCTATTTTAACTTTATCGTTGGTCAACCTCTTACCCAATGGTAAGAGGCTGGGTTGACCTCTTACCATTTATTTTGTTTCCCTGACATTGAGATGAATAACACTCGCACCAAAGGGGAAGTGTGCAACAGGGCTATGATAGTCCAAAGCTGAATGGTTATCTGTGAGAAGAGAAGTGAAGGCAAGTGTCATCCGAGTTCTTCAGCTCTTTGACACATTTGTCTGAGCAGTGTTGAAAAGAGGGAAGAATGAGTTCAGTTCAGCATCAGATTATGCTGATGAACCGGGTCAGGGTTCTCACCTTCCTTAAAGCTTGTCTAGTGTTCCTGTTACAGAATTCAACTTTTACTTTGTCCGTTCAATTTCAGTTTTGCATCTTTGTGATGGTGCAGTTTACCCTACTGAGAGCAGCCCAGTATTTGAGCCTGATGCTTCATGCTTCTCTTTCAAGCGCAGTTTTACTTTAGGAGAAATCCAGGGTTTACAGCTGGGATGTGTGTTCATTTTCTAGACTGGTATTGTGGTATCTATCCAGTTGATATACTCCATAATGACAGTAACCCTTTATTCATGCGCTCGTGTTTATGTGTGTTCACATGCGTATGCGTGTGTGTGCATACTTGATGCACATTATTTGTGTACGTCATTTTATTCTTGCACATGTGTGTCCATTTAGAACATGTAATACACCACTCAATGAAAGAAGACAACACTGTGTTTCACTGCACTGTGTTGCATTGTGTTGTGTTTTCATGTGTTGTCTTGTGTTGTGTATTATTTTCATGAGTTGATTCCCATGGTATCGTGGCTGGGGTGATGAGGTCTTATCAGCCTCGTTCTGGACTCTAGCCAGAGACTTATCAGGCCACTATAGATTATCAATCCAGTTGTGTAATCAGCCTTGGCAGTCTCTTTCTGTATACACACACACACACACACACACACACACACACACACACACACACACACACACACACACACACACACACACACACACACACACACACACACACACGTACACAAAACCAGACACGTACACACGTACGCATGACGCGATGGGACTGAAATGACATGAAGTGGGAGTAAACTTACTTCAACCGAGCCCCCCCCCAACCCACCAGAGGTATTGTTTGGCACCTGCGCAAGCAGAACCTCATCACAGCGTGGTCGGAAATCAGGGCTTCAACTCAAGAGGATGATTTCATTCATACCATTAATTAGCGATATGAGAGAAATAATAAACAGTCCATTCTGGATGGTGGCCAATCAGCATGATGACTGTGTCCTTGAGCAAGACCTTGAAGTTCTACCGCCCCCTGTGGTCGATACTGACCCCGCACACTTACAATGCTTTTGGTGACGAAATAAAAGACGTTTAACAAATCCTATTCAGAGGGCGGAAATGACTGGATTCAGTCGGGGCAGACAAAGGGAAGGAACCATTTCAAAGAAACATCTCTTTGCCATGTCCTGAGGTATTCAGAGAACATGAAGAAATATATCAAAGCAGATCGGAAGCTGGCCCTTCCGCCGACCTGCTTTGATGTATCTGTCCTCTGAGTGGATTCCAGGAACACCAGTGAGCGGCTGAATGAGCTGTCACAAAGATGAGAGAGACACGGCACAGAAGAGCGAGGCGAGGTGCACGATAAGGCTGTGTGAGATGAGATGGAGATGATGGTTGTCCCCAGAAACCTGCATGGGCTGTACCGGCTGTGTCTGTGTGTGTGTGTGTGTGTGTGTGTGTGTGTGTGTGTGTGTGTGTGTGTGTGTGTGTGTGTGTGTGTGTGTGTGTGTGTGTGTGCGTGTGCGTGTGTGTGCGTGTGTTTGTGTTTGTGTGTGTGTGTAAACATAGATATACATACACATATCTATCTATATATCTATCTATCTATCTACATCTATCTATATATAGAGAGATTTATATAGATATATGTATATCTACATCTAGATCTAGATATGTATATATAGTTTTACGTATAATGTTACATATCGTATCACATTTGGGTGGATATTTAAGGTCACAATGTGGAGGATTGAGCTCCTCCCAGTTAGTAGGTGGGAGACCTTCAGACTTCAAAAAGCTCAATACCGCCGTGTTCTGGCCACTGCAACTGGCTGAGCAACTCTGTGACGCAAACTGCTGTAGCCTGACTGGCTGGGCAGCGTGAGTGGGAGGGGTTTGGGGAGTGTCGATGGAAAGGTTACTGTAAACAAAGAGAGCGCTACAGGCTGGCCAGCATTATTTATTTATAGATATATCAGTTATGGGACCTGATATTATTGATAACATTAATGAAATCATTATCGATCAGCATTGACTCAAGATAAGTCCATTCTGTTTTTAACAACCAACTAGTTGAATTGTTACAAATTGTGACTTAAAGTGAAAGTCCTCTGAGTTCTGAGAGAGAGAGAGAGAGAGAGAGAGAGAGAGAGAGAGAGAGAGAGAGAGAGAGAGAGAGAGAGAGAGAGAGAGAGAGAGAGAGAGAGAGAGAGAGAGAGAGCCTTAAGTTGTCGCTTCAGAAGAACTAAATTATTGATATTGTATATCGTTGTTGTTTTATCTTTGTCATAGACTTACTAGTTGATACATGGTATTCCCATAACCACCTTTTAGAAATCTCCTGTGCACAATTATGACACCCACATGTGGGTGGTTCTATTTTAGACAAACAGAAAGACTAGAAATTAATTTTGATATTTAAATATCAAAATTGATTTCACTACCTTCATACTCTATAGTGTTGTAGAGCTGCTCTTGAGCCTGTGGCTGGCAAGTGTGTACCTGTCTGTGTGACTGAAATACATCTCCTCAATTAAGCAGAGGAGCTGGTAATCCAATGTAATAGAATATTATAAAATGTGACCTCATAGTGTTAGGGTTAGGGTTAGGGTTTTCACTTTATCCGATGAGACCTTATCTTGGGTTGTGTGTTAAAAAGTGACTTAAGGCTACATAATAGCAATAAGTATTCTTCTTATGCCTTCCCCATGTGGTTCTGGTGAGGTGAACTCACAGGAACATTGTGTTGTCACGGCTTTGAACGCATTAGGATTCAGTGTTGCAGGTGGAGATGGGTACCAGCGCGATGCTGAGACGCTGTGAGTACCTGCTACTGCCTTTTGTTCGGAGAAACGGAATTATGTGTATTACAGTGAGCCGTCTTTCTGAATAGCGGTTCTGTAGAATCAGCCTTACATAATCCCATTATCACAAGTCGACTACTGAGAAACGTCCCACATCATTCAGATGGAAGAAAGACAAGTTAACTGCTCATTACTTTCCTAGCTGTTTATAGATACGTATTGTATCGTAGTGTAGACTTCTTGATGAATATATGTTAATATATACGGCATGCATGCGTAGAGATTGGAATATGAAAAACAAATGGTCCGCCTAATATTTTATAATATGATGTTAAACGGTAAAAATCAATGTATTCTATACCTTTGTAGACAAAGCACAGCTGTAGGACTGGTAATGTCAGCCTAGACTGTTGTTAAGTGCCTCAGCACATATATTTAGAGAACTAACGAGGTTGAGCGCTCTCTGGAGGATTCAACATAATCATGATTGTTCTCTCCACATTGTAATCCTATTATGAGCTCTTGGGGTGTTCTCCTTTCATACAAACGTGCTAAATTGTCTAATTCATCCCATGTCTTTTCCAACACCCTTGCTCACGTTGGTGCCCTCTCCCTTCCTCTCCCTTCCTCTCCCTTCCTCTCCCTTCCTCTCCCTTCCTCTCCCTTCCTCTCTCCCTCTGGCCTTGTCCCTCTCCCTCGTTCTCTCTCTACCCCCTCTCTCTGTCATACATTCATCAATAGTATTTCTTGCCCCTCGTGAGAATATGGATAATTCGGTATTGGGATGTACATATGTCACTTCCACCGAAGGTTTGTGTGTGTGTGTGTGTGTGTGTGTGTGTGTGTGTGTGTGTGTGTGTGTGTGTGTGTGTGTGTGTGTGTGTGTGTGTGTGTGTGTGTGTGTGTGTGTGTGTGTGTGTGTGTGTGTGTGTGTGTGTGTCTCCCTCTCCATCTTGTTCCCACACAAACAGTCAAACCCACGTGAGCGGTGTGGACAAAGTGTCCTTGCTGACAGCTCACTGCGGTTACCTGTGACATGTACCCTGCACCCCCCCCCCCCCCCCCCCACTGGGTGGGCGGCTCACAGAGGAGAGAGGCCGTACCACTCTGCCTTCCTGAGGAGGAGCGACTGCTTTCCTCATGTTCTCATTCAACTACATCCAGCAGGGCGGAGGGGAGAGCGGATAGACCGCTGGATGAACGGAGGGGTGGATGATGGGAGGAGAGAGGGAGGGAGGGATGATGAGTGGAGAGAGGGAGGGATGATGAGTGGAGAGAGGGAGGGATGATGAGTGGAGAGAGGGAGGGATGATGAGTGGAGGGAGGGAGGGGTGATGAGTGGAGAGAGGGAGGGATGATGAGTGAGAGAGGGAGGGATGATGAGTGGAGGGAGGGATGATGAGTGGAGGGAGGGAGGGTGATGAGTGGAGGGAGGGGTGATGAGTGGAGGGAGGGAGGGGTGATGAGTGGAGAGGGGGAGGGATGATGAGTGGAGAGAGGGAGGGATGATGAGTGGAGAGAGGGAGGGATGATGAGTGGAGAGGGGGAGGGAGGGATGATGGGAGGAGAGGGGGAGGGATGATGAGTGGAGAGAGGGAGGGAGGGATGATGAGTGGAGAGAGGGAGGGAGGGATGATGGGAGGAGAGGGGGAGGGATGATGAGTGGAGAGAGGGAGGGATGGATGATGGGAGGAGAGAGGGATGGATGATGGGAGGAGAGGGGGAGGGATGATGGGTGGAGAGAGGGAGGGATGGATGATGGGAGGAGAGAGGGATGGATGATGGGAGGAGAGGGGGAGGGATGGATGATGAGTGGAGAGGGGGAGGGATGATGAGTGGAGAGAGGGAGGGATGATGAGTGGAGAGAGGGAGGGATGATGAGTGGAGAGGGGGAGGGAGGGATGATGGGAGGAGAGGGGGAGGGATGATGAGTGGAGAGAGGGAGGGAGGGATGATGAGTGGAGAGGGGGAGGGAGGGATGATGAGTGGAGAGAGGGAGGGATGATGGGAG
>NC_079424.1:18794018-18799018 GCF_026213295.1 Gadus chalcogrammus
GAACCCTGACCAGCTCGGAGGCAAACACACACACACACACACACACACACACACACACACACACACACACACACACACACACACACACACACACACACACACACACACACACACAGACACAGACACAGACACAGACACAGACACAGACACAGACAAACACACACACACACACACACACACACACACACACACACACACACACACACACACACACACACACACACACACACACACACACACACACACACACACACACACACACACATACACACACAATCACTGAGAAACACATCACATGGAAGTGAAAATGACCAGATCGGAGGTACACACACACCCAAACACACACACACATATACACACACAGAAAGACACACACACACAGACACACACACACACAAACACACACTCTCTCTCACTCACTCACTCACTCACTCACTCAGAGACACATCACATGGAAGATACAATTCTTGAGAAATAGGCAAAAAGTCACGCCCCTTTGAGCCAGGCCAAATAGACCTGCCCTGACTGAAGACAATAGGAGAATGCTGGGTGCTGGCCGACCATTAGGGGCAGTTTGGGGTTTGACGTACGACTTAGGATGAAGGGCTGAGGGAAGAGCTGAGAGTCTGAGTATTACAAAAACAAAACAGTAAAAAAACGGCAACAACAAATAAAGCCAGAAGAGAAGCGCCAGCGTGCTTCATAGACCAGATAATGTTTATATTTACACCTCACTGTGCTTCACCCAACATGATGCCTGTACACAGCCAGTGTTTAGAGTTGGCGTATCTTTAGAGACAATCAATAACACAGTCACGCACACACACACACAGATGCACACACAAGTATGCCCGCACAAATGAAGTGCCCGCACACACGCAGGCATGCATGCGCCCAGGGTCACTCACACACTGCTCTGCTGTAGCCTCAGATGAACCCCGGTGATAGTAGCTGAAGGGAGAGGAAATATTGATCCTTGATTCTAAATCAGAGGCACTGTCCATCTCTGATTACCTTCTGTGCTCTCACTCTTTCTCCTTCTTCTATACTCCCTCTCTTGTCTTCTTTCTTCATCCCTCCTGCTGTCTCTCCCTTCCGCTCCCCTCGTCTTCAGAGTATCAGTGTCATGGTGCCTTGCCTTGCCCTTCCATGGCAGCCTTCCCTCTCCTCTCCTCCTTATCATCTCTCCCCTCCTCTCCTCTCTGCCTTTCCTTATCATCTCTCCCCTCCTCCCCTCTCCTCCTCTCCTTCTCATCTCTCCCCCCCTCCTCTGATCTCACACACACACACAGAAACACACTGACACCCACACACACTTCCAAGTCAAAGTGCATGTCGATAGCTCTGGCCTTCCTTCAGTAATGAAGAGCTCTCTGTTTCACACACTGTGCCCTCTGCTTGGTGTACGCTATGGTACATAAGGGCACATGGGCTGTGACAGGAATCCCTCTTGGTTCTATACATACAGATGTATATGCACCATCTCTGCACGTCCCTGTTCCTGCCCGCTTGTCTTCCGTGTTGACGTGCACGCTGCACGTCAAAAAACCACACAAACTGCTCAGATCCCCTCTCACATGTGCTGATGTCATTGACACATAAGGCATCTGCTGCAGCTCTGATGGGATATGAACAGGAAACCGCTTGAGTTAGCACTTTCTCGTCCTATATCTTGCTCCCTCTCTCCCTCTCTTATCTCCCTCTCTGTCTGTCTCTCTCTCTCATCTCTCCCTATTTGTCTCTCTCTGTCTCTGTCTCTCGCTCATCTCTCCCTCTCTTTGTCTCTCTCCCAATGTAACTCACAAATAAAGCAGTGTGTCAATGCTAATCTCATCATCATATCTGAGTCTGGTAAAAATGAGTAATATAACTAACAAAGGGGCCGGAGAACTTAAGAATGGTGCACTATACACCAGCCTTCATTCCTCCTGCTCCTTTGTTAGTCCTTTGTGAGTATATACACATATATAAGTGGCCGAAATGTATGATTAAAAAGGCTTACAGACTCTCTCTCTCTCTCTCTCTCTCTCTCTCTCTCTCTCTCTCTCTCTCTCTCTGCCTCCTGTGCTTAATCAACACCTTCCTGCACATGTGTGATTAACAGTATTAGAGACCTACTTTCTCCCCGTCACACAGACGGAGGCACACTTCCAGTTGGAAGAACCCTTCTCCTGTGTGTGTGTGAGTGTGTGAATGTGTTGCTTAAATGTATCTGTGTATCCATTGTATGCATACGCCAAAGTCGGTACGTGCTTAATGTTTGTGTGGTATTTTGGAAGGGTCTGTGTGCCTGTGCAAGTGTGTGTGTATGTGTGTGTCTGCTTGCTTGCTTGCTTGCTTGCTTGCTTGCTTGCTTGCTTGCGTGCTTGCGTGCGTGCGTGCGTGCGTGCGTGCGTGCGTGCGTGCGTGCGTGCGTGCGTGCGTGCGTGCGTGCGTGCGTGTGTGCGTGTGTGTGTGTGTGATTGTATGTGTGTGTGTGTGTGTGTGTGTGTGTGTGTGTGTGTGTGTGTGTGTGTGTGTGTGTGGGTGTGTGTGTGTGTGTGTTTGTTTGCACGCATGCTCGCATACATGGGCACACCAGCCATGAGCATCTCCCCTCTATAATTACTCACACCAGGACAGCAGAGTTATTCCTGCTCAGGAGAATAAAGGATGATACAGAGAGAAGAAGAAGGGACTCAGCAGAGCTCAGGAACAGTCGAGGCCACGGATCACTTTCCCAAACCTCTGTCTGCTCTTAATTGTCTTTCTAACATCTCTAAATGGAGGATGTTCACAAACATGGATGACGCCTAAACAGCCAATGCAGTCCGCATTGGCAGCCAGCTGGTGATTGGTCGATGGGAGTACCCCCCCATGCATCTGGGTGGACACCACGTGTAACATGTGATGCCACAAAAGGCTAGATTTGTAAATGGCTTGTAAAGACTCATAGCTTAGCTTTGTTAATCCAGGGTACAGCGTACTTCATTGAAAGCATGTATACAACATATTATTTTATTATTGCTCTTAATATATTCCCGTTCTGTTGGTGTTTCTTCCTTCTACTTTCACGCTGTTGTTGATCAGCCTCTTCCTACCAGTCTGACCTGACTCCGCCACATAATGGGCTGCAATGTAACAACGAATAAAGTCACAACTGTCTGTTTCCCTTCCTGTACACCGAATATAAACATGCATCTAGGGTACTCGATGCGTTACATCACCACTCAAGTGTATACTTGTGCGAGCAGTGGGCTGCAGTGGGGAGGTAAACAATGCTTAAGAGAGTCAGAAGTCATGCTATTTAAAACCATTCAGGGGCTGGATGGTGGCTGGCGGATTGCTGGTTCCCTCCCAGCAGGGAGCCTGGCTGGTGGGCTGCAGAGTGCTGCTGCAGTGCCAAGGAGGCCTTCACTCCGACACTGCTTTTCAGCAGCTAATTGGAGATGCAGTTGGTTGCTACTGTGAAGATTATGTGTGTGTTTGTGTGTGTTTGTATTTGTATGCGAGTGTGTGTGTGTGTGTGTGTGTGTGTGTGTGTGTGTGTGTGTGTGTGTGTGTGTGTGTGTGTGTGTGTGTGTGTGTGTGTGTGTGTGTGTGTGTGTGTGTGTGTGTGTGTGTGAGAGTGTGTGTGTGTGTGTGTGTGTGTGTGTGTGTGTGTGTGTGTGTGTGATTGTGCAGCTTTATGTGTGTTAATGTATGTGTGTGTGTGTGTGTGTGTCTGTGTGTGTGTACGTTGGCGTATTTATCTAGGAGTTTGTGTGTGTGTGTGGCATTATAAAATTTTATAATATACAACCACCGTTTTAATTAGTGGTGTGTTCATAATTTAAGTTAAGTTAAATGACATGATTGCTCATAAATCTGCCTCCATAACTTGGTCCTGACTGAAGGACAGGCTGTAACACCCTGAAGAGAAGTCGTGATCATTCATTCTATGCAGCTCAATTTCTTCCGAAGGCCTCATGTACTGACCTGTTTTATATAAAAGAAATGTCAGTTGGGAAGTTCATGCGTTCTAAAGTAATAATAGCAACATTTTGAAAATAAGCTATATTTAGCAGTCCGAGCAGCCAACTGAGTGAGAAAACAGTCTATCCCTGAGATGTACACAATAGGCTTTACAACATCACCGAGCACCAAGTTTGTGTGCGTGTGTGTGTGTGTGTGTGTGTGTGTGTGTGTGTGTGTGTGTGTGTGTGTGTGTGTGTGTGTGTGTGTGTGTGTGTGTGTGTGTGTGTGTGTGTGTGTGTGTGTATGTGTGTGTGTTTGTATGTGTGTGTGTGTGTGTGCATGTGTGGATGTCTGCGTGTGCGTATATTTGTGTGATGTGCATTTGTGTATTTGTGAGTGTGCGTTTGTGTGTGTCTGTGTGTTTGCAAGTGTCTGCCTTTGTGTGTGTGTGTGTGTGTGTGTGTGTGGCTGTGTATATGTATGTGCCTGTGTATGTGTGTGTGTGTGTGTGTGTGTGTGTGTGTGTGTGTGTGTGTGTGTGTGTGTGTGTGTGTGTGTGTGTGTGTGTGTGTGTGTGTGTGTGTGTCTGTGTGTATAGGAAGATATACAGTGTAGCCAAGTTGGACATTTTTCAGCAAAGAAGAGATAACCCATGTAGCTTTTCTTCCATTGCTGATGCATTTATCTTGAACACAATTTTAATTCAGAACGGGCCCAAAGAAAAAAGCGCAATCTAGAAAACAGGTTTGTGTTGAAATCCTTTTTTTTTGTTCATTATTTCAGCTTTCATAATACCACATTTCCGGACGGATTTTGTCATATTTCACAATCCATGATGTTGTATTATTGTTTTTAGAGTGAACCAGGTGTGCTTCGATGAAAGGATTTGTGTCTGTGTGGTGTTTGTGTGTGTGTGCGTGTGCGTGTGCGTGTGTGTGTATATATATATATATCTCACTCTCTTCAATGCCCTCTCTCTCTGTCTCACCCCCTCTCTGTCTCACCCCACTCTGGCTATTTCTCTTTCTTATGTCCCCCCCCCCCCAACTGCTGGCCCCCCAGCT
>NC_079424.1:18804018-18877564 GCF_026213295.1 Gadus chalcogrammus
TCCACTACCTACAGCATTCAGATATGCCGATGAATCGGTTTCAATTTGAATAAAACGAAATTATTTCACCCGGTGATGTGTTGCTTCTCAATTATCCTTAGTAAAGTAATGTGGCAATGTTTACTACTTAAGCAACCTCTGCTAACTAGCGATAGCGTATTAAAAAGTTGGCATGCATAACCCAATTCCAGTGTTCACAATAAGGGTAGTTTGATCTGCTCTGAATCTACAACTATCTTTTAACAGATCCCCAGAGTAGAAATGGCGAAGTCAAAGAATCACACCTCCCACAACCAATGTAAGTACAACTACGTTTCGGTGCTGCCAAAGAGGGATGCTGGACATGGTGTCAACTCGACAATGCCAGCTGATGGCTCTGATGCACATACGTTTGTTAATAATTTGTTTCTCATTCCTACAGCCCGCAAGGCCCATAGGAATGGCATCAGGAAGCCCAAAGCGGAGCGTTATGAATCATTGAAAGGGGTATGTACTACATAAATGGAATAGGGCAACCCTTATGTGACTTGCCATCAACCTTGCATTTCTTGTCTGTTCCATTTAGATGGCACATTCACAATCTTAGGTCATATTGGATGCCTGCACTCTCACTGATTTTGGATGACGGGAATTATTCACTCGGTTAACTGTTATGGAAAGGAACTGAAGTTAGTTTACATGTCTTGCAACTTCCACAGCCAAATTCCCTTACCATTTGTAGCTGCTACATAGTGGCTTTGTGGAATAGGTTAACATGCATTGTGTTTGACATAAGAGGTTTTTCAAGGATGAACTTCAGTAAAGTTCATCATTGGATGCTTGGACTATGATAATTTCTGGCGTGATTCTTAACAGAACAAAGCTATCTACCGATTCCATTAATTGCAGACTGCATTGCTTGGATTTGTGACTGCATTCATCATTGTGGTCATGTATCTGATTCCTTATGTTTAACTTTAGTTGTCCTATGAAGATAGGAAATCTCTGCATATGCCATCTATACCAATACTGTACACTTAGAATTACAAAAGATTATACAACCATTACCAATGCTTTAGTGCTGGAAAATGTGACTGCACGTATATTGTATTAAATGAACATGCATGATTTGCAATGTTTATCCACAATTGTTGGCATTTACAAATATAATTCATAATGCAATACTGAACTTGGATGTTTATTCCTATGTGAATACTGATTTTGACCATGCTTAAACCATGTCTGCACTTATCTGTGATAACATAAGTTAATGACCTAAATACCCAGCTCATAGAATTTAAATCTGGTTTTCATACATTGCCAGATGGTTAATATTAAAAGTTTGATCATAAGAAGTTTTCCAGATTTGACTTGACAGTGATGGTAATGAGCATGGCTTGCTGACGTTACCAAATGGTTTTATGTAAACCTTTATGTATCCAGAAGAACTGCATTGGTTTTGGTTTAATTGAAAAGCACAATAGTTAAACAGCAAAGGACATATTCATGAACAAGAAATTGCATAAGATGTTTATAAAACCATCAACTAAAATCAGACTTTTTATTGCTGCAGGTGGACACCAAGTTCCTGAGGAACATGCGCTTCGCCAAGAAGCACAACAAGAAGGGACTGAAGGCGGCGAGGAAGGCAGCGGCCGTGGCTGCAGCAGCTGCCCCTGCAGTGGCACCAGCAACCCAATAGACTGTTTACCTAGCCCATCCGTCTGTTAACGCTCCATAGACTGTTGTCACCACCCAATAAAGCTATGCCTTGTTAACAAATCGTTTCTTGTTCATGTATAAAAAGGCCTTTGGCTGCTCAATGCACTTCATGTATTTGGCCAATATGCTATAAGGAACAAGTATGTCTAACAAGGCAACTTGCAGGGTCTTTATTGTGCAGGTGGGAAAACAATTGGGACTATCACTATTATAAATGGCAAGTAAAAGCGTTTGACCTTTTATGTCACGTCATCCCAACACATTCAAAGTGGTTAGAAAGCCAACGCTAGTTCGATATTGGGGATTTTACGTGGTAAGTAGTGAAATGATATGGACAATGAATCAGAATTTGTAAATGAATGCTGGTGCTTAAACCATGGGCTAGTCATGGTACAACTTTTCACAAATCTAGCTGCAAAAGAGGTTGAAATTAATCAGGTTGAGTATATACAATCTCATTAAATTAGAATATTGTGGAGAAGTTCATTAATTTCAATTCAAAAAGGGAAACGATTCATTCCACCAGCGAAATATGATTAATCTTTATGGCTTAAAGCTCATGAAAACCAAAGTTCAGAATCTCTGAAGATACAAATATCACATAAGAACAGTGCTATTATTTTATATGAATTAAAAATGTCAGCCTTCTGAAAACTTAAGTTCTTGTATATGCTCCCAGTGTATGGGTGGGCCTCCTTTGCATGAATAACTGCATCAATGCGGAGTGACATGGAGTCGATCAGCCTTCGGCCCTGCCGAGGAGAGTGGCAATGTCTTCTGCACACATGTCTTCTCCATGATTGTTAAGCCTAGTGAACAAGATTGAGGTACCATTAAAAGGCTCAGGAAACCTTTGAAGGTATTTTGATATAACTAGCTGATTAGAGAATGACACTTTGAGTCTACAATGTTGAACTTTTTCACAATATTCAAATTTTCCGGGATACAGAATTTTGGGTTTTCATGAGCTGTGAGCCATTGATTATAATCATCAAGAATAATACAAATAAAGGATTAAAATATTTCACTTTGGGTGTAATAAATCTATATCACATCTAAGTTTCACTTTTTAAATTGAATTACTTAAATGAATTCACTTTTCCATAACATTGAGATGCACCTGTATGCTATGATCCTTGCAATATTGATACACACGTTTGACCAAAGATGACTATTGGAAATTGTTTGCTGGGATATTAACACTGAAGTCTGTTTACCTTTTTAAGAATGTATTGCTCACTTTATTTTAATATTTTTGTTCAATACTGTGTCCTAACTCAGAATTTATCGTAAACCCAAGGCATTCAAATGTACTATAAAAAATAAATCAAATATAAATCAATATTTCTTAGTATGAGCCAACACAAAATTTTCAAGGTTGGTGTTTGGGCTATTATTAACCAAAAAATATTATCTGACATGGATGATGTAATTAAGCACAGCTACAATAAATAAACATAATTTTTTATATTCCTTCATTTAAAGCCTCAATGATGTTAGTTTTTATTAACAACGTACGTGCGTCTTTACATTATAATACCGTGTAAAATATAAACTTTCTTTTAATTTAAGCGGATTTCACTCAGATTTCACTGGGTTTTACACACTTCCGCCCACGACATGAATCTATTGCATCATTTCCTTTTGTTTCCATCTGGCACAGACAGGGATTGAACACATGTGAGTAATATTGGAAGCAGTTAAAAGCTATATTGGTGTTAAATGTTGATGATGCCTAGAAACGGATGGATTGTTTTGTGTCGATGTGAACGCAAGATTTCACAATCCTACTGAAAATGTGTATATCCAAGTCTTAAGTCCATATTTCAAGTAAACCGGTTAGCATAGGCTATAAGCTATCAACACGGAGGTGTCATTCGGAAAAGTGACTTGTGTTGGACATACTTTTGTACCAAATTTCCAGCCAGTGATTGTTTGATTTATTATATTATTTTAGATGTCATATCATTCTAAACTTTATTGTGTGATGTGATGTGGAACAATCTTATGTGCACTATGTGTCCTATTGCTATATACGTGTGTTCTTTGGAGAATATATATATTGTTGGAATTGTTTAATGATGCAACCTGCTAGACTGGTCCGGTTGATGACAAGCTGCCAAATGTCCTGATACTCTGAAGAGGGTGACAGTCAGACTTGGGCTCGAACAGACAAGTATATGTTTGGATCGTTTGTGCCCCATTGTTTACATTCGGTAACAATGGTATGTTTTTAAATGGTGTACTTTGACAGCTTGAGACATTCTGAACTGATGAAGTTGTCATTGGTCTATAGCTTATAATGTTAAGAAAATATGTTCCCATTTAATCAGTTTGTGAAACTACATGTTTTTTTTTTCCCAACTCATGTTGTTTCTTTGTATCGTCGTCTTTGTGTAGAAACCATGGTGGAGCGGGTGCCTGAGTCCATCAATTTCCCCTTTGAGGAGGAGAAGGTCCTCCAGTTTTGGAATGAGAAGGACTGCTTCCGTGAGTGCCTCAAACAGTCCAAGAATAGGCCCAGGTATGTCAAAAATAAATGATGAATTAAATAAATCTTCTAAACGGAAAAAAACAAACTGTAGATGATTCTCCAATTCCTTTGGGGAATAAAGCACAGATGTCCACTCCTTTTTAAATGTAAATCATTCACAAATCTTTTTCCTCCTCCCCTTTGGTTGTGAAATACAAATTTGTTGTTGATCTTTCTTATATGTTAAGTAATTGTATGTCAAATAACAAACAACATGTGTTTATGAATATTATTACCAGGCATGAAGTTGAAAGTACTTCTGTCATTTATGTCACGTTGTCCTTATAAACACACTATTACCTTTGGTCATTTCTATCAACTCTTTCAATGTTAAGGTTTCGATGTTCAAGTTTTTTTTTAACCCCTTTGCTTTCTGTCTGCTGAGCAGGTACACCTTCTATGACGGCCCTCCTTTCGCCACGGGGCTACCCCATTATGGGCACATCCTGGCTGGAACCATCAAGGACGTTGTGACCCGTTTTGCCCACCAGAATGGCTTCCACGTGGACAGACGTTTTGGCTGGGATTGCCATGGTCTGCCCGTGGTAAGAAGCAACGCCGTTGCATTTTCTTAAAGTTGTCTCTGACACAAACGGAACTGAGCGTAAATGCATCTCAATGTCAGCTGATGCTCCTCAATCTATAATTTTTTTGTATATTGGTTGCAGCATGCTTTGATTTTTTTTCACTTTGGAGAAATACTAAATATGAATTGATGTAACCATAGTTTTTGACCAATGTGCTATTTTGCTGTCTTATCTTTGTATTGTCTACCTTTTGTGATCCTGCAGGAGTACGAGATTGACAAAACATTAGGGATTAAAGGGCCTGATGATGTCGCCAAGATGGGTATCGCTGAGTACAACAAACAGTGCAGAAATATTGTGATGAGATACGCCACTGAATGGGAAGTAAGTGACCAAAGTTCCCATTTGATATTGCTGCAATGTTGCATGCAGATATTGCTTCTTGAATGCCACCGAAACTTCCTTACTTAATAAAATTGTCTGGACTTTTACTAGATGTAAGTTTTAAAAATTGATGTTCCCATGCTACTTCACAACATCAAATAACTCTGTTTTTGGTCATTGTTTTGATTGTTAGATTCCTAGCTTCATACATTACATGTTATACCCTTTTTAATTGATTGTTCAGCCACACACATGCTAGCCTTGTGTGTGGCTAAACAATCAATGGGCCTTGCAACCCCTTCAGATAGACCATCAGTTTATTTAGTTAGCAATCAACTGTCTGCCTCAACCAAAGGGCTATGTTTCAAACAAATCTCACCTAGACTGGCTATACTTTAAGCTTTGAATAGCCAGTATATAACGATGATAATTATGTTATTGTGTGTTGACAATGTTGGCAGGCGTGTCCCTTGGGTGTCTTTTTATGATATGATGGTAGATAATTCAGATAAGTCTATTTTTAATATGTTTAACTGTTTTATTGTCATTCAATTTTCAGACTTCTGTGCGGAGGATGGGCAGATGGATCGACTTTGAAAATGACTACAAGACTCTATACCCTTCGTTCATGGAAACTGTATGGTCCGTCCAGTTGCTTTGCCTTTAAAGTGTTATAGCATTAAGATATTTTGTGCAAATATATGATCATTCATTTTTTCCTGACCTTTAATCCAAAAATATATTAATACATTGGATTGAACCGTTTTATTTTCCTAGTGAACTAGTAATACATTTTTATTCGAAACGTACTGCAGTATTTTGTGTGTGTGTGTGTGTGTGTGTGTGTGTGTGTGTGTGTGTGTGTGTGTGTGTGTGTGTGTGTGTGTGTGTGTGTGTGTGTGTGTGTGTGTGTGTGTGTGTGTGTGTGTGTGTGTGTGTGTGTGTGTGTGTGTGTCCATATATTCATATATAGTCTTTATCGCCTTGCAGGTGGGTGTTCAAGCAGCTGTATGAAAAGGGTCTAGTGTACAGGGGTGTGAAGGTTATGCCCTTCTCAACCGCCTGCAACACTCCTCTCTCCAACTTTGAGTCCCATCAGAACTACAAGGTACAGCACAAAATCATCAGATCGTGTTCAGGATAGTTTGTGAAATACAGGGGTCCAACTCCCACTGCAACATGTACATTCAAGTTCCGGCCGACCTTGTCTATTATTCTTTAGTTGTTCTTTAGGATGTTCCAAAAAAAACGATGGCAAAAGCATAGCTGTCATGTTTGTTTCAGCTACAGTCATTTTGTTAGTCTGCTATTTGTGTCAGTTATGATTTTGAGAATCAGGATTGGGTTGTTGGGGATACCGGTTAATGTATGGTTTGCTGTGTTGACAAAATCTTTGCCTTCCTCACATTTAAAGAGGAAAATGGTTAAAATGTATATTCATTGATCGTTAAGTGTGAAGGCTCTTCTTTTTTTCAGACAAATCTTCTAGTGTGTGCCGGGCATAATGCCACAAGTTCAATTTGTCAGCAACTGCGCTGTTGATTTGTACCGGTACAATCCGGTGTTTAACTAATTATCTAACTGGTTTAGAAAAAGTTCCACCCTCCCAACACTAGCATGTTTGCATAGCCTGCCAATCTGCAGGGTATAATATAGTCACTGCAATGTTTGTGCTGTTAGCATAATAAGGCCAGGAGATTCCTACCATCTCCGTAGCCTTGTAGTCCCAGTTTGAGCGTCATTCAAATCTCTGATTGAGCATTCGTAAAAATGTGTGTAATCACTCTCAATCTTAGCAAGCCTTGCTTTGAACGGGTTCATCTCGAACAAGTCATTATGTGTTTAGATTTCTCTTATAAAATAAGTTTTTGATCCGCTAATCTCCTTTTTAAGTATCGGGGACATCGAATAGTGTGAGTACGCACATCTTTTTTAAATATGATCATTCTTACATGGCAGGACGTCCAAGACCCCTCTGTGATTGTCAGCTTCCCCCTGTTGGAGGATGAGAATGTGTCTTTGATTGCCTGGACAACAACTCCCTGGACACTGCCAAGCAACCTCGCCCTTTGTGTCAATGCCGAGTTCCAATACGTTAAGGTCAAAGGTGAGTGTAAAGCTTTGCTGTGTTAGCAAAATGTTGTGTACCCGCGCACCATGGCATGTATGCGCGCTTGTCTCTGTGCTTGTGTGTGTGTGAACGAGAATGACGGGGAGAAGCACTGCTATGCGGAGATGAATGAACGGAACGATATTAATATTTCAAAATCGCGTAAAAAAACAACAAAAAATCAGAATCAAATTGTGGCGCTCGGTGTTCATTCTGTGGTGCTGTGCCACACAGTGGTCCATGTATGGGAAACACTGCCATTTCCTTTGTCTTTAATAATGAGCCTGCCATGTCCTTTTCCAGAGGTGGAATGATCGTACACATTGTTGAATTGGACTGCTCTCTTGTGGAATATAGACTGGCCCATCAATGTTGGCTCCTTTCTAATTTGGAAACAAGAAAATGGAAAGATTGAACAAAAAGATGGTCGGTTGGGGCTAGTATTATCCACTGGCATTGATTGTAGTAATTTTTGTAATCTTCTCAGTAGCTAAGTCTGTGTGCATGTACAAAAGCATATGTTCATGCATGTGCAGAATGATTGATGTTTCAAATGCGGTCAGTCAGTAAAAAGAAACCTTGGCCTTGTTTGAATATATTTAACAAAAATCCTCCAGAGGTTGCTGGTGTTTTGTCCTCATGTATTTCTGCTTCCCAGTTGAGAGGAAGTGGTAGGTTTATAAAAGGATGACCCAGATTCCCCTGTTGCCGTTCGTCCTGGCCTCCAGGGGGCAGTGTTGAAGCACAGTTGGAAGCACCACGCCTCAATAGCATAGGCTTGGCCCATACTGCATGAGAGGCAGCCCCAGAATACTAATGGGTGTATTTTAGCTTGTCATCTTGATTCCTCTCTCTCCGTCTCATTTTAATCTACTGTCTCTAACACGCCATCGAACTCTATTTATCTTGTTTTCTTTTCTTTCTTCAACCCCTGCACTCCCTGTTTCTTCTGCTCGATATTATTCGTGACTTTTTCCATCCCCTCAGTGTCACTCAATCCCTCTCCCTGGCTTTATTTTTTGAGCAAGCCTGTCAACTGAAATGGAACGAAGCTGTGCAATCACATGTCCAAGCATTGATCGTAATTGTCGTCTTCTATTGATGCGGCACCTCACCATATCTTTCTGTGGAGCTCTTCTTTTTCTCATCCACTCGGTATCACCTGCTTACTGCGTGTCCTTGTCTCCTGATACCGTTCAGCCAGCTACTCTCGGGGCCACTTCTTTTAACTCTGTTGCCTTACTTTTGTGTTTTGTTTTCGCAATGCATCTCACCGTGAAACTATCGGTGTGGGACTGGGTATTTAATGGCTCTATAAAGTATCCGATAGTTGGGCCATATGCAGAAAAGCAGTCAGCATCAGCTCTCTGATTTGGGTCGGACGGCGTCCAAGCGGATGCAGGCGCCTCCCTCTGCATTCAAACGCAAATTACTCCGTTTAACAGCCCGGGCGTTGGCACAGGTGCACGGGAACTCGACTGCCATTATTCTCCCATTTGAACAGGTGCACTTGAGCTGCTCTTGGAACAGTGCTTGCCCACTAGTAACACAAAGAGGAATTGTGAAATCCAGTTCATTAAACAACCCCTTGAAAAGTCTGCCCCCGAGCCAATGTGATACAGCAGTAATAAAGCAGACAATCCATCAACGGAGTTGGCAGGCAAACTTGTGTTGTTGTTTTCTTGGAAGTTTTGTTGACCTAGTGAAGCTGAAAGGCAGATCAAGGCCAGCTCATTAGTGGTGACTGGAGATGTTGCTGTTTCGAATCCTCAGGTGGACTCAGAAGCCCCGTTGATGTCTCACAAATGACCCCTGCCTCAGGTGTCCTCACTCAGCGCTGTCAGTGGTCTGATCTGTTCTAACGCACCTTTCCAGACAATGCCAACGAGAAGATCTACATCATGATGGAGGCCAGGCTTGGCGCGCTGTTCAAGGCAGAGGCGGAGTACACCCTGCTGGACAAGTGAGTACCAAACCCGCAATCGACCTCAAGTAGAGCAGCATGGTCTATGGTGGCCATGGTAAAAAAAAAAGATAGAGTCCAATGAATGAGGGCCCTATTAGGCCGTCCTCTGATTTCTTAGAAACGTGATGAATACAAGTGTATGCCCCGCTCAAGAGAAACGGGCTTACGAGACATGTTGCCATTTCAAGTAACCTACGCCTTTCATGGCTCAAGACGGTGACCAAATTGGTCACGTTTGCCACTACTTATCGTGGTTCTCTCCAAACAATGTAATGGGGGCGACACAGACAAGCACTCTAGTTATAGTTAAAGTTTACGTATTTTTTTCACATTTAAATCCTGAACATTTTCAACTGGTGAGAACATAAGTGCTGTGTGGAGGAAGTCGGTGGCTTTCACATCCACTTTTGGAAGATCCGAAAGCACTTAACATTTACGGCAGAGCTTTGATGTTAAGCGAGGCGATTCAATTACATCACTTGTTAACATGTAAGTGTACGTGATCCCACTGTTTCAGCTCGAATTCGAACACTATGAGATTAAGAAAAGTGTTTTTGGCTGAGAGTTCAAGAAAGGAGGGGGGGGAACATGTTTTCTATCATGGTCCCACGTCTATTTGTGATCTATGTAACACTTTAGTGACCAAAAGTTATAGATTGCTGTGCTAACTTCATGAGCAATTTTACAACAAATATAAATGATTCTGGTTTCACCACCTTTAACAGATTTGGTGCCTGTTTAGAATTTTGAAACAAGCCCCCTTATCTGCATCTTGGCAGGGCTGCGTGAGGACTCACCAAATTATTTGTAAACAAATGTAGTCCAAGTTCACGGGTCCAAGCTGGAGCTGAAGCTGAAGCTGAAATAAATACAATTGTCAAGTGATCAGGAGAACATGGTAGGGCAGTGATGTAGGAGTGGGTGTGGAGTGAAACCTTTTGTGCGTTCAAACAGAATAACCGTTAAGCATATTGTCAAACCTGTATTTGACATATATAAGGTAAACTTTTGTTGGGAATGTTCTACACATTATATAACTAGGATAATTTTCTATGATACCGTTTTTGGAGGTTGTTTGTGATGTGATCATTGTTTGTTCGGTCCAAATAATTAGGGGCAAGCCCTGACGGTGTACGATGCCATAAATATAAGGCACACTTGTTACTTCATGTGGAAATTCACTCTAATTTTTGCAGACAAACTTTAAAATCAACCAAAAATAGCTGGTTGACACGAGACACTAACGCAAGTTGAAAGGGGAAAATTCAATGAAATTTCCCAAGACATTTTCATAATTTGAATGTAACGTGATTGTTGTTTTTTTTTGAAGGCTCTACTGCCTTAATTTCATAATACATTAGCGAGCTATGCATTTTTACTTCTTAATGTATTTAATGCAATGCCACTTAATGGGTGTTTCCATGATCCACCATTGGTATAAAATAATCAGCTCAATGGTGCGAACAGCGTCGACACGACCCTCTCTCATTGGTGCTGGCATAGATAGAACTGGAATTGGAGAGAATCAATTGAACATTTAAATGGCCAACGATACTTTCCCAGTTTCTCCTTCCATTGATCCTGTGTCCCGCCCTGCTCTCTGCAATCTCGCGTTGCCAGTAATATTGCTTGTGTATAATTTTCTTTTTTTGGATATGGTCCACTGACAGAAATCACCGGGTGTCTGCTTGTGTTGTTGTAAAATCAAAGGACCTTATTTTCTAATGCTTTCTACTGAAATGTTATTCCGCCATGTTATCTAATATTTATGTTATTTTAATATATCTAAGCAATTTGGTCAACGCTTATTCGATTCTTTGCTTATTTAAGTAGCGCAACACCTTAGGAAGAGAAGGGCCATAATACATTTGTAATGTATAAGAATTGGTATTGCACAACATGGCATTGCAAGAGGATGAATATGTAACTAGTATTGGCTCACAGGCAGTCATGACCCATGTAAGGCTGCTCTAATGATAAAACTTCTGAAGTCATCTACCAATTATATGTGATGGAAGAAGTGTGTGAAACCAATCCAGAAGGGCTTTCCTCATCTTCTTCTTTTGGCCTGCTTCACTCGGATTCAACATGCCTGCTACTGTGGACATCAGCAACTTTATGTTCTCAGGGGTTGACTTTGAAATGGCTCCTAGCCGCCTTCCTCGCACTGCTCAGTGTTTTAATTATCTACTGCACAGCATAACACAGGGTCCTTCTGAACACTGACATTTTTAGGACATGGCAAATAATTAGTGGGAAAATAATGGATATTTTTTTATTAGCTTAAATAAGCCAAAATATTCATAACAGTAATGCAAACACTAGCAGCAGTTATGTGGGGGAATATGCACTTGGGAATAAGATTACCAACTATTTACTGCTCGGGCAGTAGAGTGGCTTGTCTACTGTTGCTGGTTCGATCCCCGTCTGATCCTAGCAGTGTGCCGAGATGTCCCAGAGCAAGACTTCTAACCCTCACTGCTCCCGATGAGCTAGCTGTCTCCTTGCATGGCTGAAACTGCTGTGTGTGTGTGTGTGTGTGTGTGTGTGTGTGTGTGTGTGTGTGTGTGTGTGTGTGTGTGTGTGTGTGTGTGTGTGTGTGTGTGTGTGTGTGTGTGTGTGTGTGTGTGTGTGTGTGTGTGTGTGTGAACGGGTCAATGTAAGGCTAATAATTGTAAAGTTCTTTAAGTGACTGGGAGGAAATAAAGTGTGTGATTCTGCTAGTCCGTGCCTGGGTATTCCGGGAAACGAGCTTGGTTCCACAGCAGGGAGGGAGAAATGGAGCCAGCGACAGGAATCCTTTTTTTTTTGGCTTCCTCTAGTTCCACTCGGTGGGATGTAAATCACATTCTCCATACATCAGCTCAGAGGACTATGGTCCTACGAGCTGATTGCATGAAGCATGAATGCAGAGAGATAAATTGCACTTTATGAGGTATTAAAATTTGATGGATGTATGAGAGGGCTGCAGCAGGTGTGCCCACAAGACAAAGTTTTGTCTTTTGGGAAAAATACAATTTAGAATGGCTTCCATAAAGCACTTTCCTCACTGAATAAGGGACTTAATATTCCTTAGCATACTGTCTCCACTGCGCCCTATAGGCGTGCTTAACATCAGTCGGTATAGTGGCTCATATACTGATGCAAATCCCCTTTCCTTTGGTGACAATGCACAGATTAATCTCTAAGTGAGGGAAATTGCTGAAGTAATTAATTTTTCTTTTTGTGCTTCAGATTCCCTGGCAAGGCGCTGAAAGGAAAGAAATACAAACCTCTATTTCCCTACTTTGCTGAGGTATATACACTTATTTTTACAGACCAATACCAATTTCTCCCTTTGCTCTGCAGTCTTGACACCATACGTTTCTCCCTCCTCTCACGTTTTGTTTCATCAACCCGTTGTAATCTATGATGGCCTCATCATCTCGCTTACCTCACCATTCATGCTGTTGGTCTGTGCTTTCTCACGGCAGTGTGGCGAGTCCGGCGCCTTCCAGGTGGTGACTGATAACTACGTCAGGGAGGAGGAGGGCACAGGAGTGGTCCACCAGGCCCCGTACTTTGGAGCCGTGAGTGCTGTCCCTATCCCTCTCTCTCTCTTCTGCTTATTGCTCCTCCATCCTCGCATTCTCGCCACCACAAAATGACCCCTGTTTTTGTACAAAAATGCTGTTCCAAGCATGAATTTGTCTCATAATGGTTATATAACAAGGATAATTCGACAGCAGAAATGTCTACTGATGGTGTTTCTTTACTTGTTTTGTATTTTGAAATGGTACAGTTCTTGCTATCCAAGACCAATATGCGACAAGAAATATGCTTGCAAAAATCCTTGTACATTTGCTATGGTGCTCTGCAATGGTGTATTGATTTGACGCACACTGTTACTGACGTTATTTAATTCTAGGTCTGGAAGTCTGTGTTGATGTTCTGTTAGAGCTTGTGGGTTATTTCTAATGTATTCCCTTTGCTAAGATAAGAATTATATCCATAGGGCTATTTGTCTTTTTCTTTATACCTTTATCTCTCTCCCTCTGTCTCTCTCCCTCGGTCTCTGGAAAGTTGTTAACCTAATCCTGTCACTGATGCTTCAACATCTCTTGACTTAATTTGCATGTACAAGTGTTGGATTTGGAGCTCTGCCTGTGATACAATGATCCTATTCTCATTGGGTTGGTGGCTAGCGAGTTTCTAAATATTGTTGCTAATGCCTTTTTGTTAGTTGAATCAATCAGCTAAAGGCCAATAATGTTCTGTGACACATACGTTTAACAACCAAATATGAATATTTAACCAGATACAAAATAGGGGTTTCACTATCTAACATGAGTTGATGGACATCTTTTTCAGAACTAACATTTAAAACCAACATGATTGTAATTGCATTTGATGTTTTGCCATCTATATTTTCTCCTGTATAGGATGATTACCGGGTGTGCATGGAGTACAAAATCATCCAGAGAGACCAAGTGCCCATCTGCCCTGTCGACGCCTCTGGCTGCTTCACATCTGAGGTGGTTGACTTTGCCGGACAGTATGTCAAGGTAAGTGGCGTGGCAGAAATGTGCACTGTGTTTGTGACATGTTTGCAGACAACATGATATTTATTGACGAGGTCCACCCACTCTTGATATTCCATCGGTGAAAGATGTTTTGTTTTCAGATTGTCTGAAAACAATCAGATTGTCTGAAAACAATCCAACTCTTTGAGAGTTGGTTTGGGTTTGACCCCTTTGTATGCAGTTATCGGTTTGGTACGCAACATTTCATTATTATGCATTGAATGTTGCTAAGGGATGTGCCACAATTGCATCTTGAAGTTGAATTGGAAAAAGCGCTGTCAAAGCACATTGTCAGTGTTTAACAATGAAGTGATGGCCCCCTTCTTCCCTCACACACCCAACTCCTCCACTGCCCAGGGAGATCAGTGAGTGTAGAATAGCGGCCATACATTCTCTGATCACTATTTCATGCCCGGGTGCAAATGCCAAGAGCTGAACTCCACCCATGATATTATCGCTAGCAGGGAAACGTTAGCTAATAAAGATCTCAGTGGTACAGTACTCTCCATGTCTGTCATAATCTGCATTTGAAATATGCCAAAGCCAGGCACGGGTTTCAAGTCCGTCTGAGAAATTCTTTTGCACCTCATAAAAACCCCCTGGGTGTTCTGCCAGCGAGTCAGTTGCACTGTGGACCCGGCAGAAAGCCATCAAGCGAGCGAGCGGACCGAGAGCACCATTAGGCAGTCTTCTCAACAAAAGCCAGAGTTTTCATCACACACGGTTTATCTCGGCACTTCCAGCATGAGGGCCACGTCTTACTCCCAGAGGAGCCTGCAGGTCAGCGGCTCCAACAGCCGGGTGCGGGTCCAGAGCCCGTCCCCGGCCCGTTGCCGCGGCACCTCCTACGACAGCCGAGGACGCTCGGGGTTCCAGGGCCAGGCCCTGGCCATCGAGCTGGGCACGGAGATGCACCAGCAGCACGCCGACGAGAAGGAGGAGATGCAGGAGCTTAACACCAGGTTCGCCGGATACATTGAGAAAGTCCAGGCCCTGGAGCACAGGAACGCCTCCCTCCAGGCCGAGCTGGGCGCCCTCCAGGGCCGCTACAAAGGGGGCCCAACGGGCATCGGGGAGGAGTACGAGCTCCGGTTCAAGGAGGTGCGGGAGCTGATCGAGTCCCTGACCAACGAGAAAGGTGCGGCCGACATCGAGCGCGGCTACATCGCGGAGGAAGTGGAGGTGTGGCGCCTCAAGCTGGAGGAGGAGCTGGCGCTCAAGGAGGAGGCCGAGATGATCCTGCGGGAGTTCCGGCAGGACGTGGACGACGCCACTCTGCAGAAGGCGGAGCTGGAGAGAAGCGTGGAGCAGCTGGTCGCCGAGATCGAGTTCCTCAAGAAGCTTCACGACGAAGAGGTGGCCGACCTCATGAAGCAGATCGAGGAGTCCAAGGTCACCGTTGAGCAGAACGGCGACCGACCAGACCTGGCCGCATACCTGCGCAACATGCGCGCCGAGATCGAGTCGGTGGCCGCCCGCAACGTCCAAGAGGCGGAGAAGTGGTACAAGGGCAAGTTTGACACGCTCAAAGTGCACGCCAGCAAGAACGAAGAGCAGATGAACGCCATGAAGAACGACATCGCTACGTACAGCACGCAGGTGACCGAGCTGCAGAACCAGATCGACGGGGTGAGGGCTCGCAACGCGTCCCTGGAGCAGCAGCTGGACGATATGGAGATGGCTCACATGGACAAAGTGAACGCCCTCGAGGCGGTCATCGCCCAGCTGGAAGCCCAGCTCTGTGAGACCAAGCTGGAGATGACCAAGTACCTGCAGGACTACAAGGACCTGCTGCACATTAAGCTGAGGCTGGACGCCGAGATCGCCACCTACAGGAAGCTCCTGGAAGGAGAGGAGAGCCGGCTCGGTCTCAAGGCTGACCCAGCAACAGGGATCTAAAGGCCTCTAAAGGTCTTGTAGTATTTGGATGAGACCACCAGGAAAGAGATGCCACTGCTGTTTTTGAGCAACCATAGTCTTCCTCACCCATCGCAACGTCCTACCATCATACCAAGCCATATATGAAGAATGTCTTTCTGCTCTCCCCATGGAACATAGTATGGTTCCCCTCACAGCCCCATCTGCCTTGCATACCTAAACTTTCTCCACATCCTCACTTACAACCCCGTCCATCCTTTTTTATTTTTAGCAGAACGCATGTCTTTGCCATCTGTGTATCTATGGTGTAGTTTTTTCTTGCCAACCATAGACCTTCCATAGTTCTTTACCCCTTTCTTTGCAATCTTAATGTCCTTAGGGTCCTTTTTAAAAATGGCTACTTAGTGGATTGTTCTGACATTTCTCATCACGTCCCTATAAAACAGGAACCTCCATCCCAAATGGAGTCAACATCTCCAACCCGTTTGACTGGGTTTCATACGACCCGTCTGAGGATTAACCCCCCCCCCCCCTCTTGTGTCAGATCTGGTAACTGTTTAAAAAGTGTTTTTAACTGCTCAATAAAGCTTGACGTGAGTGCATTCTAAAACACGTTTATTGGCCTATTTTTGTTTGCCTTTGCACTGAAGTGAACTGTTGCCACAGTGTCCTTTATATCCAACTGTCCTTCCTCAAAGCACTTTTATTTACAGCACCTGCTTTGAAATTTTAAGACATTAAAAGTAGTTGGAGACATTGTAGTTGGAGAAGAAGAAGTAAGTCTACTTTGTATAAATGAATGCATTCGTTCTATCCTTCATAGCATTCAATTTAAATTAAATCAAATTGTGTTTGCAAAGCCCTTAATCACAGTTAGTCTCAAAGGGCTTTACAGGCCATATATTTATGACACCCCCCTAATCCTAGCCCCCCCCGAGGGCAAGAAATAACTCCCTTGAATGAGCATGGAGTAAATCTGGAGAAGGAACACAGAGTGGGGTATCACTCCTCCAAGGGATAGTTAGCAGTGCAATGGGTGCCATAATCGGCATGCCTAGTAATACCAGCAAACATTTTAAATAATTTAGGTAAGAAAGATACATGTTGTCTACGGTGACGGGGTGCTGCATCCCTTGTGCCTGTTTGAACCAGCACTAGTCTGCACGAAGAATGGCACCTTACCACAGCAGACAAGCAGGGTACAATGATGTCACTCGGGTATGTTGTCAATATATTTGACACAGAGTGGAAAATATTTATTTGTTACTGGTGACTACGGCTAATGACTCGTGGCAACACCTTGCAAATAACTTACACTTGTGGCATAAATGTTTGAGTGACAGTTAATAAGTTGGCTTTGCTTCATCTTGTTTGACCCACTGATGCCCTGGCTGCGTAACTCTTTAGACCAGTGGTTCCCAAACTGTGTGCCGCGGCACACTGGTGTGCCGTGAGGCAAGTCCAAGTGTGCCGTGGGATTTTGTGACAAGCCTACATACAACTATACAAAAATAATTATTTTAATTTACTATATACTACTTTGAATGCACTCAATCCATAATACAGAGGCAAACTCTTTATCTAAAAACTATTTAAAAAATCCTCAAAGAGGATCCCACATTTCGCTGTTCGCGCAGTTGCGCAGGTGGGAATTTAATTTAGACTGTGACACATCAAAGCCAATGAGCGCGCTATATATGCCGAACACCTTCAGACCTTAAAAGAGAGGTTTGAGCGCTATTTTCCACGTGTGGCGGACATAGAGGACAATGACTGGATCCGAGACCCATTCAACCAGGAGTCCGAGTCCTCAAACGAGAAGCTCACTATGAAGGAGAGAGACGAGAGCGCAGAGCTCCGTGCGGACCGCACGCTGAAACTGAAATTTAGTGAGCTCACACTCGATCAGTTTTGGTTGGTTTGTGCATCAGAATATCCAACCATCTCCCACCACGCTATCGACCAACTTCTTAATTTCCCCACCACCTACCGGTGTGAGTTGGCGTTCTCCACTCTTGTTTACATGAAGAACAAGCGAGTGGCCCTCTCCTCCGTGCCACCAAGGATTAAAAAAATCTGTGCGCCCCGACAGGCACATGTGTCCCACTGATTTGTTAGTAGGCAGAATATTTACAAAAAAAGCCTGATTCTAAATGTTAGTTATAATTTGTGGGTCAGATTCAGGACCATGCAGCTTTCTCATGGACAGTTCTCTGCTGAATTTCTGTTTCCTTTGCCTCACCTGTCTGGTTGAAATGGGTGTGTTTGATTAAGCCCAATTTGATAAAGTTTGATAAAGTTTTATAATGATAAGTATTTTGTTGATAAATATTTCATGAGTAGAATAGTTGTCTTTGTCACATCTTATTTGGCATTAGTAAATAATTATAAACTTAACAGATAAACAGATGATATTAGTGATAACACGTGTTATAAGGCTATTTTGCACAATAGGTGTGCCTTGAAATTATTATTTGTCCTTTGGTGTGCCTTGGGCACAAAAAGTTTGGGAACCACTGCTTTAGACAATGACGAGCGCTCATTCCGTGGCCGAGCTCAAGTAAGGCATCAGTCAACCCTAATGGGTTTCAACAAGGCAGGGTCCAGGGCAGGCAAAAACATGGTTGAGACATATCTTTTTTTAAAGGCCGGTAAACAAATTGCTGAGCTTTGCCCTGGAGATAATCGTTTTATACTTATTTTATACAGTAAACAAGTGGAAGTAGGCTCAACCTGACTGTTAATTAAAAAATACTGTGAACATGCTAGGAAAGGGAACATTGAAAAGTTAAGTGAATTGTTTAGTTGTGTTCAATGCATTTGAACAAGAAGTGGGTTACTTTATGTAAAAATGCCCTGTGTCTCTCAAAATGTCTATTAAGTCAAATTTGCCATGGCTAAACTATCACGTTTACACTGGGATTTAATTTTTTAATAGTAAAGTCTGTATAATTTGAATGCCGTTTTTGTGGGAAGGATTCTGTAGATATGTTTCTTTAAGGCTGTTTGTCTGTGTCTTGTGTCTGTAGGATGCTGACAAGCACATCATCAAGTTTCTGAAGGAAACCGGCCGCATGGTCAACGCAAGCTCTTTCAAGCATAGCTACCCTTTCTGCTGGAGGTAAGAATGTCTGCCTGTTTATCACATTTTCATAATAATAACAATATTATGACTATTTTATATTCATTATATCGACACCATATAGTCAGTTTATAGCAATAATAAAATACAGCGAACAAAAAAGCCAATCAAATCAGATTACAGGAGAACAGAGTGTGGATTGGTGGAAGAGATATCGCTGTAGTGCCACACACGTTCAAGGGCTTTGCTAAATGATGTGTCAGAACTGCATTCATGCTGTTTCGTAGAAAATGTACCTGAATTAATCAATTCCAGGAATGGGGATTGCAAAATAGGTTATATAAAAAAAAAGATTGAACAGGTGGCAGAAACAAATGGTGTATGTCATAGTTTACCTACAAATCATCAACATTTGAAGGATCACCAATATTTTCTTTCGTCCGTAATGACACACAATTATTTAAAGTTTTCTTAACATCTCTGCTGCTGGAGTTGATGGGTTTTAATAATGAATGCCTGCTTACATTACACACACATTGATGCAGCCTCACTTCTAGAGGCCACAAGCAGATTAATTGTCTGTGGTTGGTCACATTAGTGTTCAATTTGACAGGAGTGAAATTGAAGCATGATGGTTGGATGAGAGTCCCAGTCGGCATCATCATCATCATCATCATGCAATTCAATCATACACCCAAAGAGATTCAGCTAGGGAGAAGGGAGTGCTGGGTTTAGTGTAAACATAACTGGCAGAGGTGATCCTGAAATTACTGCTAATGGCCGCGGCAGAATTTCTGCCGTCTTAATGTGGTATGATTGGTGTTCCAAAAGTCTCCTCATGCCTTTCAATGAGCTTGCGGTATGGAACTTAAGCTATGCAAAATATTCCTTTTGGGAACAGTTCACTGAATCCAAAAATGATGTAATGGGAGATTTTTCTAAGGTCTTCTCCTTTTTGGTGCCATTGGTCCATTGTGATGGTTTAGCATGGAAGGTCAACTTCGTTTTGACACAGATGCATACAGAAAAAAACACTTGCGCAATTGAAGCAAGCCCATCTCAAGCTTAATTTGCAAGGACGTTCCGTGGGCACAAACACGGACCAGATTTTGTTCTGCATGTGAGACCTCAAATAGATTAATTGACCTCAGCAAATATTTGGAGGAATTCTCTTTGGTCCTTGGATTAATTATAAACCCACCCAATTTGTTCAAGAAGAAATGTCATTATGTGTTTAGTAGGGATGTGTCGGTCGCGACTGATTCGTTACAACGAACGAATCCCGAACGTGAACGACAAGAACTGGTTCCCCAAAACAAGAAGAACTGGTTCTTTGATTCTTTTTTTTAACATAAACCAAACATATGGTCACGTAAATAAAATATACAAACGAACAGAGCTCCGTCTCCCCGCGACTTCCATTGATTGAGTCTACAACTTTCTCAAAGATTCAGCCAATGAGAGGTAGCAATGGTGTTGGAATGGCACCTGGGTAAACCAATGACAAGGCGGTACCGTCGAATATGCACGCTTTCTCTGTCTGACGTATCTTGGGTCATACCATTCGACTCATATATCCCCCTACATTTTTTCGAAAATAGACTTGACCTCCATCTGTTTATTGGATAAACGCATTTCCCAATCCCAGGAGTCTTTGCTCCATTCTACGTCAATTTAAGAACAAACAAAGAAATTAAACTGCAGTTCGTATTTTTTATTCATGACCATGCAAGTTCTGTAATGCCTGAACAATGAAGAATTAAATGTAAAGTAAAATTAAATTATAAATGTAAAACCATGAATGAAATATAGAGAGTAAGCAAGTGGTATAAATATTGGTGGGACGTTCGACATACTATGTAGCAGGCATCTCCAAACGGCGGACTGCGGTCTTGACGGTCCTATCCGGACCCACGACCAATTAAAAAATTAAAAAATTATAAAAAAAAGTTTTTTTATTTTTTATATTTTTTAAGATGTAATCTGACGTAACGAACGAATCAAATAAACGAATCGTTATAGTGAGCTGAACTGAAAGAACTAGTTCCCGGAAAATAATCATTTTGCCCATCCCTAGTGTTTAGGGAACCTGAACATACTCTGTTTTCCACAATCCCCTTATAAATTATGTAAAAATGCTAGGTATGATTGAGTTTTCCTCATCTAAAATTTGCATATACGTAAATGTATCTTTTTTAAAAGAATTTTCCGGTGAGCAATTGTTGGACATACACCTAGCCACTTACTGTATACTGTAATACAGTATACAATACTGCCAGTATGTTTGTTCACTGCAAAATAGCCTTTTTTAAGCTCCAGGGTTTTGAAAATATGTTGGTTGAAGGTGGTTAAATTTAGCCACTCTTCTAAAGAGTCTTTGGATAAGATGCTGCATCTTACTATGACCAGAGGCATTGTGCTGTAAATAACACTTTTCTATAAAAGGATGGGCATACCGAGATACAATTTCCCTCTCGCGATAAATTAACTCTTAAATACATTTCGTATCTTGTTTAAAGCAGGTGCCTTACTTGAATATGTTAAATTGCAAAAGTGTGCCGTTTGTACCCAATCTCGTTACTCATCGTTAATTCTCCACCAAATATAACACGTTACCTAAAATACAGTTTAATGAGAGGATCAATCTCATTCTAATTGTACTGCTGACAATGCCTCATAGTGCTCACCATGGGATGCACTACTGCATATAGGGGAATGTGTCCCCCTATTATACTTTGAATGTAATAACAGAATGCTATACCTGTTGGTTTTCCTCTTCTCGTATGTCCTCCATCTGGAGGCTAGACTGTGATAGCTACTGGAGGCCTTGCTTTAGCCTTCATCTGCGGCTCCCTCATTTGAATCACAATTGCACTTTGCCTTGGAGATCTCACAGGGGCCCTCCGTCGTTTTATTTCAAGGTTACACCATTGATTTTTCCTCAGCTTTACTGCAGATTAGTATCGAAGAGTTGGCTAAATGTCTAGATGTCTTTATCTCGCCGGTTGTGTGGGTTGATAAAACCTGTTAGCGTTAAAACTGAACCATCCTTGCACCACTGTTAATCAATGTTTTAAGGTTTTGTACAAATGCCATATAAAACATAATGACTTTGGAAGATGCACGCTTTTTTTATTTTTATTATATAGATTTGGTTTATCCAGAAGGAGAATTGTTGACATGCATTTCTATGCCCCTTCAGGTCTGACACCCCACTGATCTACAAAGCTGTGCCCAGCTGGTTTGTCAGAGTGGAGCACATGGTGGAGAAGCTGTTGGCGAACAATGGGAAATGCTACTGGTAGGTCCTGTAGACCTGTTTCACTATTTCAGCCTCAAGAAAGGCCTGACATGCAGGGCTGTCGTTTCCATACCGCCATGCTCCTTTTTCCACCTGTAAGATTGGGTGCAAGATTTAGCAGCGGCGGATGCTAATAATATAAATGATACATTAGTGTTGGGTTCACTGTAATGTCTTTATAGGTGTGCGTATAGAGAAACAGTGCTATATAATGTCACTGCAAAGTTATCACTTGGTGGTGATCCCATTGCTCTTTCCTGAGCCACCGTGGCTGCTTCTGGTAATGGGACTGTCAAGCTGAGATAGATGACTAGCCTTGGTAGGAGTCTCTCTCTCTCTCTCTCTCGCCCTCGCTCGCTCGCGCTCTTAAGGCTAAGTCACAGACTGATGCAGAGTGTGCCAGCCTCTCCACGTCTTCTCAAACACATCCCCATGCATTGGAATCTAATGTATATACTTTAATGTTTTTCAAGGGGCCTGTGAAGTATGCAGAAGCCACATGGAGACTGTCTTGTTGACTGGGCTTTGAATAATTCACATGGCATGCAAAGGACAAAAGGAAAGATTATTCTTCTTTAGCATGCAAATATTCACACTTTTTCGTGCTGATGCCTGGATACACACACACACACACACACACACACACACACACACACACACACACACACACACACACACACACACACACACACACACACACACACACACACACACACACACACACACACACACACACACACACACACTTACAGGCTTGTTCCTGCCCTGCTTGTGGGTGGGCTGCCCACTGAAGGTGATGCCTGTATACAGCTTTTATTGCATTTCTCCAAGCCTCATTAAAGCACATTGTTAGAAGAAGAAGTCAGAGTTTTAATACAATCACCTCTTTTTATTAGCTCTAATTATGAGTTGTTACTGTTGGTTGTGTGGGTGTTGATGGTATCTACATTCGCACTTTGATCAAACCTTTTTCTTAAAATAATCGACTATTAACGACAAATGGTACTTTACTTTAAGTGCAATCCTACTTTTCTCTGAAGGGTTTCATCCTTCAACAGAGAGAATCTGATATGCGATTATCTATGCTATGATGAGTCAATGGCCACATGATTTAGGAATGCTAAAATAGACGGATCTCGTCCCTTCCAAGACGTTAAGAGAGACAAGTATCTGAACAAATCTTGTCCCGAAGTGACCTAGAATTGGAGGATGTATCGGGACCACGCATGTTTCCCTCTCCTGCCTCATTCTCTGCTACGATCCTCTTAATTGTATGCACAGCCCGTTCCCCCGGCCTCCACTCCTGCTCCTCCACTCCTGCTCCTCCACTCTGTCTTACAGCCAACTACCTCCTCCTGGATGCTCTCTAAATGGTCCCTCCTCCCTTATGAACGTTCTTCTGGTAGTCGAAGCGTGTGCGCACATGTGGCCGTTATCTCTTCCCTTTCTCCCTGCCTGGCCCACCAGTTCCTCCCTCTCGTTTTCCACAACCGTTTATACAGACTGTGGCTGAGGAAGCGGGTTTGTGGGCGGGTGTTCAGGAATAAAATCATTACATTGATATATTAGGGGCCTAAATAGAGATGCCCCTTACAAATGGGAATTGATGAACTCATTGGTTGCTGCGTGCGACCTGAAGGCGATGCATACCCCCTGTGCTAGTCTCCTGAGCAATAGGACCCAATACAGGAAGGATAGAAAGAAGGAGAGGGGTAGCAGGGAGGAGGTAGCTGGGAGTGCAGATCGGGAGAAGTGGGAGCGGGAGAGAACGTTACAAAGGACTAAAGGAGTGGAAGCAGTGGAGGGTTCCTTGGAGAATAGGTTGACCGTTGCAGTTGTGCTTCTAAAAAACGGATTCCGCTTTAGTACCATATGAGAGGTTTGAAGTGACTACAGGTCGCCTTGATTACATTTGTAATTTGTCACAGCAGTGCCCACGGCACGACACATGCATTCATCCCTTTTCCCTCAAGGCCACAGGGATGGGGCCTCGGATTAATGAATGGAATATTTCACCGGTCATCATGTTGTGTAACCATGGATATTTTCTTAACCACATTTCGAAGTGGCAAAACATGATAATCCTTTTTATTGTTGTATTCATCTTCCTTCTCCAGGGTCCCGGAGTTTGTAGGGGAGAAGCGGTTTGGGAACTGGCTGAGGGATGCCCGCGATTGGGCCATTTCCAGGAACCGTTATTGGGGCACGCCTATCCCTCTGTGGGTCAGCGATGACTTTGAGGAGGTCAGAGACGCACACAGACACACACGCACACAGACACACAGAGAAATAATGCTTGGGTTTATTCATGTTTATTGATTGATTGATTGTTTATTTTATTTATTTAAAAGGGACAATGCACATCAATTGACATTTTTAGTTTACACTCAAAATGTAAATGTGCTGGAATTAGCAAAAAGCTAATTTAGATCTGTTGTCCCTTATATATCATTAACTAGTGTCCCTTTCTGATTGAATTTGTTTTTAAAATGTCTTTCAAAATTGTGCCATAGTGGAAATTATCTATTCCACAATACATTTAAAACTTGACCTGAATCCATTGAGACAGTAGCCTACAGAAACTTTTTTTCAAACCAGAATATGAAATTTTTGACACTGAGGAAATATGTTGATGCATGATTGCAGTTTTTATATGGTCATCAATACTTTTTGGTGTGTGTCAGGGCTTTGTGCTGTTGACCATAAGATATATACCATGGTATGACACTGGGAGGTGCTAGACCGCAGGGAACCTACACCACGTTAAAATGTAGTTGAATGACTATACTGGGTGCCTGTTCTTCAAATATGGACCACCATGTGTCAATGTTCAAACAAGGACAAAATATATCAACACAATCTTGCTTACTCATGATAACTGAACGGCTGCATCTGGTAATGGATTCTTATGTTATTTCTTTCCCATTTTTCGGATCCGTCATCCAGATTTGTGTGTGTGTTTTTCTTCACATGCTCTTGAGCAGCACTAGGGCTGCAGTGCAATTTACTTGAAACATGGCACACAGTACCAACAATCTTTGGATTCCAATAAGAGTACCAGGCTGGTGCCTTACGGCCACAGTTTAGCCTCTAGCTGCTGAAAACCGTGGCGCGTGTCGCAGCACCATCCATAGCAACCCGATACATTAAACATAGAAGAAAACCTCAAATTGAATCATCCAACGTGTCATTTATATTTATTTATCTATCTATTCTATTGCAACTTTTGGCCCGTCTCACGGCATTGCTACAGCCCTATTCCTTTCAAATGTTATATGGTGGCGCATATATCATACATTTTTTCTTTTTCATCGAATAACTATACCTGTGCATGGTTTGCCTGAAATTCATTAGCGTATGGCTAATCCATACCGGGGTACTTTCTATACCAGGTTCACCGTCCACCCCTAGTGTCTGCGTATCCCTAAGGAACAGCATGCTCAATATGGTGAAACACGCAGGGTATTTGAGGATCTCTGTTTGTCATTGCATAGTGCAATGTCCTCCAAGTCTAGAATGTTTCTCCAAGTTTGAACTGTTTGAATGCATACTTGGAAGAAGCTGTCACGGGCCAAGCTTTGTTCTATTCGTCAGGTGTATTGTCAAGATCATCTTTTTTGATACGAAAACAAATCTGAAGATGGTTGAATAGGCAATTGTATCGCTGTTCCTCTATAAATAAAATCATAAGTCCTAGAAACAAAGATTGTTTTTCTGGATTGCACCCAAGTGAGCTAGCCAATCAAGTTAAAGCACGTACAAATGTGCTACACCTACCCTGAAACAACCTTTTTTACCTTTTAAGTGTAACCCTTTGATTATATCAAATATATTTAATGAAACAATATGGGACCTTGTGACCTTGTAATCATGAAGTTGGTTCCAGAGCCTGGCTAGCTATGAACCCTATTGTCTTAACAGAATACTAACGCCATAATCAGGTTGTTGGAGTATTGAAATGTTTCCCTCATGCCAGAAAGAGGGACAGCCAGCGACCTGCTTGCTGGAAATAGCACCGCGACTGTTTCTCCATTTCAGTCCGTCTCCCCTGTGTCTCTCCAACACAATCCGGGAGTCTAAACCCGTGCTCCCGACGCCACACACGGGCGGTTTGGGTCTGGGCCAGCGAGCCTGTGTACCGGGTCTCCTTTTGGTTTCTTTTTAACCGTCTCCCAGTCTTTCTGTGCTCTCCGCCTCTGCGTCCCCGTCTCTCCATTGTCTGTCACCATTTGGTTCTGTCGCCTCCGTGTCTGTGGGTGGCGTGTCTGAGTGTATCTGGGCCATGTCACCTGCCGCTGTGGCGGAAACTAGAACAGAGTCTGCAGGTTAACTCTCCGAGGACACCAGATAGCGCACTTTATACAGATTCTTTTTTAAGGGAAAGTTGCAGTCAAGAGTGCATATTAGTAGGCCTATATTAGAATAGAGGTCTGTTTGCAAGGACTGAGTAAGTCTGGAGAGAGAAAACGTGACAATGCGAGGTTTAGGGGCAATTGTTGTATCTAACCTAGAAAAAACGTTTCCGAATGGTTAGGAAGACCTTAGAGCCTATCGGAATTAGCTAATATTACACCTGATAATCCTCCAGTATGGTTTTCCAGGAAACAATGTTGGTGGTTTTCCACTGTCCCATGCATTCTGTTGGCGTTGTGTTCAGTGTGGACTAAAGCCTATTGTGTGCAGTAGTTCTCATGCAGGCTTTAGCTACAGGTCTTGTCTCTTTACCCAGTTCATTTGGCCAGCAGAACCCATCCATTGGGAACTTTTCCCTAACTATTTGTGTTTAGTGATCTGTAAAGGTCATGATATGCGCTACATTGAAGACAAATCACGAAAATCCACACTTATTATTTTGTATTACCACTAATGCCATCGTTAGTAATTAATAAAGGTGTGTGTGTGTGTGTGTGTGTGTGTGTGTGTGTGTGTGTGTGTGTGTGTGTGTGTGTGTGTGTGTGTGTGCGCGTGCGCGCGCGCGCTCTAGGTGGTGTGTGTGGGCTCCATTGCAGAACTAGAGGCGCTGACCGGCCACAAAGTCACTGATCTCCATCGGGAGAGGTGAGTCCCTGATGGGGTCGGGCAATGATCCGGCCGAGCTGTAGTTCCCCTGCTGTCTTCTTGTTTGTCTCCACCGGCCGCACATCTATTGGGACATGTCCAGGGGAACCTGGGTGGTGTCTAAGGCAAAATCAATCTGTGTCCTCCACACTGGTGTCCAATTCCATCTCCTTAATGGAAGTGGGACAACCTTGTAAATATGATCATTAAACATTGCCGTGTTTTACTGCACAGAAGGTGGAACAATCACGACCCGACATAAAACCATTTATTTTATGTCATATAACTTTTACAGATTTGAGACTATATTAGTGGGCTATGTCTTTAGCCTTTATAATGCCTTATAAATAAAACATCTCTCAACTTAATACGTCGGCTGTGATGGAAAGTTTATGAAGTGGCACACACACACAGGTGGGCCTGTTGGCAGCAGGAGGATTGCGGCAGGTTCCCGTGCCATCTGTTGTAATCTATTGTAAACCTGATTTTGTTTTCCTGGCATTGGCTTTGCGAGGGCCTCATCAAACAGTCCCGGCTCCGTCTCAAGACTGCTGCTTGAATACGTGATTGCTTAATGTCTCCGCAGCATCGACAGCCTGACCATCCCGTCCCGCTGTGGGAAGGGCGTGCTGCGCCGGATCTCGGAGGTGTTCGACTGCTGGTTCGAGAGCGGCAGCATGCCCTACGCCCAGGCCCACTACCCCTTCGAGAACCGCAAGGAGTTCGAGGACACGTTCCCCGCCGACTTCATCGCTGAGGGAATCGACCAGACAAGAGGATGGTGTGTGAGGGAGGGAGGGACGGATGGATGGCGTGATTGACGAAACAAATGTATCAAAGGAGGAAGTAATGGAGAGCTGAGGTAGGGCCAGCGGATAAGGACAAAGACCGTAGCTGTTGTTATGAAGGGGAGCTGGGTGGGAGGAGGGGTGGATGGGCAACGGAATTCATGTACAATATACAAAGGGGATGGACGTATAGGAAGGAGAACAACAACATCATTGGTTGCAGGTTTACTTAGGAAACCAGCTGGATGAATGGGGTGAATAAAGAAGAGGAGAGGATGCACAGATGGGGGGGCGGGGGGGAGGGGGACGATGATAAAATGGGAAGGGATAAACGGCCAGGACAGCCATGCCCCCTGCAGGCTTGATGGAGCACACGATGATTGGCTGATGGTCGTCATGCCACACGAGGGCGACGAGACGGTATTGATGAAATCCATGAAGGAGGCGTGGAGGTGCCTCGGGGCTTTGGGCAAAGGCCCCCCTTCAGTTATATAAGCATCCATGGCGCCTTGGCCCCTGCCTTGACCCGGTCTGTGGCTCTCCCTGTGCTCTGTCCCCCAGGTTCTACACCCTGCTGGTCCTGTCCACCGCCCTGTTCGGCAAGCCGCCCTTCAAGAACGTCATCGTCAACGGACTGGTGCTCGCTAGGTGGGTGTCTCGTCTCTGACCTAGAAGCCTCCTCGCCGCGTTCCCCGTGTCCCACTTTGTAGCCTATTTATCCACGGCCTCTTACGCGCCTCCTACAACTCTGCTTGCCTTTCATCCTTCCCTCTGCGCCCTTTTAATTGTCCTCTGCTCCCCCAACGCCCAACACAATCTCCGTTCCAACCCTCACACCAGTGGTCTGTCCCCCCCTGCTCCCCCCCCTCGTAGTAATGTTTACTGTAGTGACCGGCTAACGTGCATCGCCGTATCTACAGGCAGTACAGTGGATGTATATGTGTCAGTATGCGGGACGGGACACATTTAACCGTGAGCGATGCTCTCATTCGGGGCGGCCTCTCGCTGGCCCGAGGCGCTGAGCCCCGCACTGCTCCGCGCTATACAATCAGGCCCGCTGACCCGGAAAGACTTGGCCCATTTGAATACCAACCGCATGCATGGAATCTTACATTTCTATGTGTGTGTGTGTGTGTGTGTGTGTGTCCCCTCCAGCGATGGGCAGAAGATGAGCAAGCGCAAGAAGAACTACCCAGATCCCGGGCTGATCGTGAAGAGCTACGGCGCCGATGCCCTCAGGTGAGCGCCGCGCTGGAGCTCGTACGAGGAAGGGTGCTTTTACTAAGGAAATGAATGTCAGAGGGCCATGCGATTGTTCTAAGGTGGTTAAATGGTGTATATTAGACCTGAACATTGGTAATGGAAGGATTAGAAAAGTTAACTTCCTCAAGTACACTCTCCCAATTTCAATATTCACACTGACGCAAATATGTAAAGGACATTTCTCCTCTGTCTCCTCCAGAGCCCGGAGGCAAAGGGTTGGCCATATGGCTTAATGAATGCACACACACACACACACACACACACACACACACACACACACACACACACACACACACACACACACACACACACACACACACACACACACACACACACACACACACACACACACTTTAATGTAGGAAAGATGATGTCACATTATAGTTAATTTGCCTTCTCATTGATCAGTATACATAACGTCTGTGAGATGTCTTTAGCTTCTTTGCCATGTTCTTGGATACATGCTCTTGCTCTGATAATTTTTCCATTCCATAAATTTAAATACAGGATTTAGTGTACTGACTGCTGAGCACTGCGTTTGTTATGTAAATGTGTGGATCGTGACAATGGTACATGGATTGCATTTATATAGTGTTTTTCTGAACAGAGGCCCCTCAAAGCACGTAAGAATTGGAGCTTGACATTCACACGTCCATACACACAATCACACACCACAGAATAAAGGTTGGGTCAACCATGCAAGGCACTAGCTGGGCTGGAGCCATTAGGGTGGGGTGTCTTTCTCAGGGATGCCTTGACACTTGGGTAGAAGGAGCCATGGATGGAACCAGACAACCCATCCTACCTCCTGAGTTACTGCTGCCCAATAATAAGAATTAATTGAATCACTTGTATCCATTGTGTGTGTGTGTGTGTGTGTGTGTGTGTGTGTGTGTGTGTGTGTGTGTGTGTGTGTGTGTGTGTGTGTGTGTGTGTGTGTGTGTGTGTGTGTGTGTGTGTGTGTGTGTGTGTGTAGACTGTACCTGATCAACTCTCCAGTGGTGAGAGCCGAGAACCTGCGCTTCAAGGAGGAAGGCGTGCGGGATGTGCTGAAGGACGTCTTCCTGCCCTGGTACAACGCCTACCGCTTCCTGGTGCAAAACGTGCAGAGGCTGCACCAGGTACATATATACACGCATATTAAGCCTCCACTCACATTCTCCTCCTTTCCCTAGGCTCTTCCTGGTGCAGTTGTCGTGTGACGATCATTTTGGTGCAACATCTTTAGTTATTAAGAGCAAGGCGATAATTTGGTTTATTTTAAATAATTTTGCGTTTTATACAATGTCAAAGCTCAATTTTGAGCTGTTTGAGCTAGAGAAAGGCAGTGTAACTTTAAAACATAAAGGCATATGTCCATGTATCACACCAAGCCATACTGGTCTTCCATGCGCATGCACTAATTCATGTATTCCTGGTGTTTCTGCACATCCGGGGATCAGGAGCAAGATGTCACGTTCCAGTACAACGAGAACACCGTCAAGCAGAGCGACAACATCATGGACAAGTGGGTTCAGTCCTTCACCCAGTCTCTCATTCAGTTCTTCAGGGCCGAGATGGATGGTGAGAACCCTCCCTTTTAATACTAGAGAAGCTCGCACAAAGCTAGCTCAAAGCCGCCAGTTTCCATGCGGCTGTGGTGCACACAGCATTGGTTCCAGAGCAGTGACGTCGGTGTCTCATTGCAGCCTACCGCCTGTACACGGTGGTGCCGCGCCTCGTCAAGTTCGTGGACATGCTCACCAACTGGTACGTGAGGACCAACCGCCGCCGGCTCAAGGTGAGGCCTCTGCTGATTTTTTATTTTTTTTTTACTTATTTTAACATTCGCCACTAAAGTGGAACTCACAAGTCTTGACTGATCACTAACTAACGTGGTACATCAAGTCAAAAATCCAATCAATGCATCCAACTAAAATAATAAATGAAATGTGATATCGCGAGTTGGAAAATGCTGCATGCGTACATTTGCTTCTTATTGTAGCTCGAGCGGGGAGACCGGTGGTAAGCCACCATCGATCCCATTGCAAAGTTTCCGATCGTACTCATTGCAGAGCCTCGCTCAGCACTGTGCTTCGGGGCTATTCCACCTCCCGTTCGTTTGCGTGGTCGGGAGAGGCCGCACAGGGGCCCCTGCCATCCCCGTGCACGCGCAAGACAACGCTTGCTCCCGGTGCTTCTCTGTGGGCCAGCACTCATGCCTGTGTGACCTTTGCAGGGGGAGAGCGGCACGGAGGACTGCCTGTGGGCGCTGGAGACCCTCTTCAGCGTGCTCTTCTCCATGTGCAGGCTGATGGTGAGTCAGGGCCATTAGGCACGCGCGCGATGCTGGCGGCCGCGCACACACAGTGAAGAGGGAGAGCGAGGGGAGTGAAGAGCGCTGTGATACCAAGGCCGGGCTGCTGTGTGTTTGTGTGTGCACCTGAGACGGAGAGAGAATGGTGGTGTGTGTGTGTCTGTGTATATTCATGAATAATGAGAATGTAGGAGTTGAAATGTTATTTTTACCACATTGCAAAGATGCTCACATGTGCGGCGAGAGACGAGCACTTGGGTAACGGCAAACAAGTCAATGTTCATTTTAAGAACAATACAAATGCTTTGCAACATTCAAGAGAGTTCTTCAACAACTCTTCTCTCCCCTTCTGGAGGGAAGAGTTGGGGCAAGTGAGGGCGTCTGACGAACAGGAAGGGATTAATCCATCCCCCCACCCCCCTCAGGCTCCGTTCACTCCCTTCATCACCGAGATGATGTACCAGAACCTGCGTCGCCTCATCGACCCGGCCTCCGTGGAGGAGAAGGAGGCTGGCAGCATCCACTATCTCATGCTCCCCCAAGTCAGGTGTGTGTGGGTGACTATAGGGGCCTGTACCGTCCGTATTGTGTAAGGTGCCAGTAGGTACTTCAATAATGATGGGGGTTAGGCATCTCGGACACTTGTAGTATGACGCAAAGGTGTGTGGCGCTTTTAATATACAACATGGCTGTAATAGCTCTCATACACAGAGACGGTTCTAAAAAAATATCATAAATGGGTCAAAGCCCTAGGGAGATCCGTATTTTTTTTTTCAATCAAAGTGCTAAAATTAGAGCTGAAACTTGCATTAAATAGAAAGTGGATTGAATTGAAAACGCTTTCTCATCCAAAGCCGTTTGTCCATTCTGGGCCTCTGTAGAAGCATGGCGGTAAAATAATGCACAGCATGCATTGTTTACCACCGTAAAGTACATTATTGTCCTACAATTGAAACACTGGAGTGGTTTATTCGCTTCTACCACGGTTACAAACAATGATTAGAAAGCTGCTTTGAGCATACTGTTTCTGCCTTCTCCGGGGATCTGGTCGATAGATGGCTGTGACCGTTGTACATGTAGGATTTGTAGGGCATTGATTCAGAGCTGCTAAAAGGCAGACGTCTCCCATTACTGTAAAATAATTCAACCCCCTGGAGCGTTGTTGACCAAAGAGAACCAGTATTTAATATTGCTGTGGTTGCTGGTACCATTTATTTTCCCCCCATTGCACAAAATCAGCTCTTTGGATTGCTGCTTATTTTTACATATTTTGGATTATGTCCTATCTCTACCTTCAATAACTCAACGTATTCTGACGGGGTTATGGAGGCACGGTGGGCAGCTCCATCCCCGGCTACAGACCTACTTTCACTCATTCGTCCCCATGATATTTTTTCACCCTCCTTTCCTGTGTGCACCCCTTTCCCCAATGAAGACGCGTTCCTCGCTCACAACTCAGACACAAAGCATGTGCCACACAAACCCAACCATGCACACGCTCCCTCCGTTCTGGCCTCTCACAGACGTTCATATCTCCTGTAAGCTCGATTCATCGGGAGTTTCGGATGAAGCTCAAATCAGGTCTCTGTGGTTGAAGGACACACTGTGCCTCAGCCGGTCCTTCAGGGTGCCATTCAGGTTTGCAGATGCGTTTTTATCTTGTCCTATCGGACGGGAGGACATTTTGGCCTAGATAACAGTTTTTTCGGTCATCATCATCATACCCATCACCTCATGACTGCATCCTGAGTGGTATAATGGTCTCTGCTTGACTTCTCATGGCAAACCCGACTGACAATGAGCGATTTCAAGGTTTAAAGACCATTTTTCCCATGTGTTTCTCTGTACGTCCCGCACCTGCTCTTGACCTGCTTGACCTACTGGAGTTAGGGGATGGGGTCACTGCTATCCTGTATCAAAAATCATCTGCTGTCCAATTAGTTCTGAAAGATAAAGGCACTTCCCCACCATGGTTTTAAACGAGGTAGGAGGCTGAGGCATTAATCCGGGACATTTTTCTCCCTCTGCTTTCTTTGCGATAGGGAGAGTTTGATTGACAAGCGCATAGAGAGTGCCGTCTGCCAGATGCAGTCGGTGATTGAGTTGGGAAGAGTGATCCGAGACAGGAAGACACTACCTGTTAAAGTAAGTTGACCACTTCACTTCACTTCCCCGGACGCAAATTCAACATGGGGATGTTCATTATATCAGTAGTTACTTGATAGTGTTTTTTGGTTTGCCAAGGTAGTTCCGACCCGACATTAATTCAGTATAATTTAATATTGATATAATTTAATGTAATTTATTTCTGCAAATTGCCTTGGAATATCAAATGAATATATTATGATGTGGTGATTCTGTGTCCTTAAGGGATTTAAATGAATTTAAATGTTCCAGACGTAAAATAAACCAGAAGAAATTCCATTATAAACATTACAAGATTGCATCTTTGTTCACATCACATTGTTTGTGTGTTTCTATTAAAGTATCCCCTTAAAGAGGTAGTGGTGATCCACCAGGACGCTGAAGCACTGAAAGACATCCAGTCCCTGCAGAAATACATCCTGGAGGTAAGGTGGACGTATTGTATTGGAACCCAGTTGCAATCTCTATTCAATGCAACATTCATTCTTTTGTTGTTCAACATTTGCAATTCCCTAAAAGCATTAGATAAGAGTTTTACAAAGGCAAACCAAATAAAAGTGGGATTGAAAAGTAAGGTTTATTCCTTATGATTAACTATAGATTATTTTATTGGGAGTTCAATCAAAAGCCCTCCTGGGGTCTGTTGATTTCACGAGATTCTGCCGGTTTAGTGTCAATTTTTCTATTTTTAATGCTATTTGCATCAACGCGCTGCACAGTCATCTCCATCTTACTGTCTGCACTCAAGGTGTCTTCACAGTGACGCTGTCCAGCTCTTTTTCTCTCACTCCCTCCCGCCTCCACCCGCTGGAGAATCTCTCCTATCTCTATAACTCAGTCTGAGCCTCTGCGAGTCTTATCCGACAAAAGTGACATTTTTGGGAAGGAGAAAAGTATTTAACCATTTTAAGGTCGATTTATTGAGCGTCATTCCAGGGGTCCTTCAACTAGGACTTGGCATTTGGCATTTTAGATAGGATTATTCTAATTCCTTGCACATCTCTGTCGCTGCGTGCAGGAGCTCAATGTACGCGAATTGACCATGTCGACGGACAAGGACAAGTACGGCATCCGTCTGCGAGCGGAGCCCGACCACATGGTGCTGGGGAAGAGGCTGAAGGGAGCCTTCAAAGCCATCACAGCCTCCATTAAGGAGCTGTCCAGCGAGCAGCTCGAGGCCTTCCAGAAGACAGGTGTGTGTTTGTTTCTGGTGGGAGTCTGCATGCGTGTGTTCTCACACGTGCCAGCTAGGTTTATTTTCTCTGTGGACGTTGTACAAAAGCAAACAACACAGAGCTAGCACATTTGAACGGGTTTCAAGGCGTTTATCTTCAAACGTCATTGAATAGCGTGACAGTGCCTCTTTTCCCTCGCTAAATACTGAGCAGTCCCCAGGGCGGCTTGGTGTTTCAACCAGCTCGTGCTTTAACCACATTGACAATGGGCTTGTAGTGACCTACTTCCTCTCCGGCCTATTTCCTGCTTTTAAAAGGCAAGAAATGCTCATAAGAAATGTATATATATCAGAATAAATACAGAAGGCAAACAATGCATTAGATGCTCAGGATACAATCCTGACGGAGGGATTTGAATGTAGTTTATACTCTTTATGAAGTGCATCCATCTACTGCAGGTTGCAAGTGTGGGTTCCAAGGTTTTCCCGGGTCTTCAATTAATGGGAAAACCCAAATTGAGTGTCGTATCCTCAGGGGCGGCTCTCCGGAGGTCAGCGGGGCTGTGGGAACCTCCCATGTTCCAATTACACTGTGCTGTGTACGTCCATCCGATGAGTATTGACAGCGGGGTGATTGGAGGCGGGAGAGACTGATAGAGGTTGACTTGTCAGCCCGGTTGGATGCACTCGTCGTGGCTGATGAGATGTAAGACACGGTTGGCCCGAGGCTAAGAGTGGGAAAGTGTGAGGTTCCAGTCGTTCAACGACGATCAGACGGACAAGTGTGACAGTGCCAACGATCTGGCCCCAGGCAACGCACCATAAGGCCAAGCGCCCTGCGCACAGTTTCGGGTCGATCATCAATCGCTGTGATGTAAGAAAGCTTTTTGCAGGAGGTATTAAATACATCCAGGCGACATTTGGACCTGCGTCTGAGCGCCTGTATTCAATGCAAAGCAGCTGGAGAGTAAATATTCCGTGTGTGTGATCTCTTCATTGTTATCAGAAGACGAGGGGGTTAATAGGCAGGGGACGGGGGGGTGAATCGGGTGTTTGGACTCAGGAAATCAAAGCGTGGAGATTCAGGAATACAGAACAAACGGCTGACTTTTTCACTCTCCCTCTGGGTGTGGAGGAGAGAGAGCGTCATGGCTCTTACCCGGAACACAGACGTGGGTAATTGTACCCAGTGGCGCTGACGGGAAGAGATGATCCTGGCTAGACTGACTTTGTTTTCAAGCCTGTATAGTTTAAGAGGCTCGGATCTACAGGGGTGAGGGAAGCAAGCGCATTGGCAAGGAGGCTGAGATGTCTCATTGAGGTTCTGTTTCAATATTCAATATTTAAGTATCGCTTTATATCATTTCTTTGACCCCAAATGAAATTCATATTATGTATATTTTTTTGATTTCAAATAATTTTAACAAAATTAAATTGAGATTACGGTAATCTCAGACGCCCATTTAATTAGTATTGATTGCTAACAATAAAGGAGAATTGATGGCAACCTAACAACGTTTCTCCAACTGGATCTGTGTCTGCTCTCCAGGCTCCATCACAGTAGACGGTCACGAGCTGCACGAGGAGGACCTGAGGCTGATGTACACCTTTGACCAGAGCTCTGGCTCAGCCACCCAATACGAGGCCCACTCTGACTCTCAGGTACACCCCCATACTCCCCCATGTTAGAGATCTGCCTCTGATCAGCCCGACCACCAAAAGCAGCCATTCTTCTTCATAGTCTTTTTAAGTCTTCTGTGCTACACTAGGCTATTTTATGTTTACCTTTTGTGTGATATTCAATAATAAGCACCACTAACCCATTACACCTCACATTGAGTCACTGCCTGGCTTAGACTTGCATAAAGTCTTGTCTTTAAAGCGCTGTAAATATCCCTGTATGTCCCAAGGTGTATCCAGAATACTTTGTTGTAACGGCTCTCTAACCAGCTATAGCCTTCCCGTCTCTTTGCTGGGACTGATAAAAAAGAAAAGAAAAAGAAATAAAGAAATACATTTTACAGCTAAGTGGGAAGCAGTGCTGTTCTCTCCCCCCAGGCCCTCTCCAATCAGAGCTCATTCAACCGTACCAACGCCACACGGCTGCACCTTTGTGCCAGTTAACTGGGCTCTGGTCTCTCTCTCTCTCTCTCTCTCTCTCTCTCTCTCTCTCTCTCTCTCTCTCTCTCTCTCTCTCTCTCTCTCTCTCTCTCTCTCTCTCTCTCTCTCTCTCTCTCTCTCTCGCTCTTGCTCGCTCTTGCTCGCTCTCCCCCCCGCTCTCTCACCCCCTCTTCCTCCCTCCAAGTCCCATCTGTCTCCCCTTAACAAATTTCTTTCAGCTATCTTCGTTTGCTTCTGATTTCTCTCTAATCTCCTATTAATTATTGCTTTATTTCTGTGGTTTGAGATGTTCGAAGGGGGGGGGGGGGGATTAGATAGTTATCAAGACAAATTCACGTGTAAAGTTCGCATGGGCAAATGAGTTTGAACTGAAGGCCATACTATAACCTATTATAAGTTGACCTGATTCATGACGTACTCTAAAAGGAGGTGTCCTCATATCTATATTTGCCTCAGCATGCCTATGATGTCAGTCTCATGGAAGATGGGCATTGCCGGCAATTGACCTTCACCTATCACGTGAAGGTCCCTCTGCCGCTCTATCTTACTCTCTCTCTCTCTCTCTCTCTCTCTCTCACTCTACCCGTGCTCTGTGCTGCATCATTTAATAATACTGTGCCAATAAAAACGATTTGGACATCTCTGGGAGCATGTAGCGCAACATGTAGTGTGAAGGTTCTCGCTGTGTGCCGTGACTCTAACAGCCCCCCCTCCCCCCTGCTCCCCATCGCCCCCAGGTCCTAGTGCTGCTGGACGTCAGCCCGGACCAGTCCATGATGGACGAGGGAGTGGCCCGCGAGGTCATCAACCGCATTCAGAAACTGCGCAAAAAGGTGGGCGGCGAAAAATCCCCAGGAGTTCTATTTTTTATTGTCACCAGGCTGACGGCTCAAACGTGCTGCAGGAGAACCCAAAGCTTAGGTTTGAACGCCAACCAACGTGTGGCTAGGAACACATTCGTCTGCTTTGTTGAATTTGGTTGCACGTGCTGAGATTCCTGCACGGTGAAGTTTGCCAATCGAACACTGTTGGGAGAACCTAATGCAGCACTGGGTAATGAGACACACAATAAGGCTTCAACGTTGGTGTTACAGAACTTTAAAAATACCCAACATTTACAGTTGGTTCTCTTCACACTAGTGGTGAATATATAGGATGCCAGCTTTTTATTTTTATTTATTTTTTTATACAGGTTGGAGCTTTGCTTTCTTCACATTTTTATTTGTAACCTATTGGAGTGGTGTCCTTTCCGCTTGGCATCCCCTTTACATGCATGCATCAGATGCCAATTGTTGTGCGTTTTATATGTTGGGAAACTTTTCAAAGAATAAATCTCCCATATCATTTTGGTATACAGAGCTATGTCACTGGTGCACATTATCATATTGGGTTTGTTTTCCTCGTTCATTTCCTGTCACTTGTCGCCCTCCGTGGCCATCTGTCATGTCCAATGCCCGTTCTTTTTCATTTTTCTGGACTCATTTTTTTCTTTTTCTTTTATATATACACAGCCGTCCTGACGAATCTTTCCATTGCAGCATCACAGTGAGCAATTTCTCCATCATAAGAAAGGAGGCTTAATGGAGGCTTAATCACAGCCTGGCCCCTTTCACATTGTAACGTTGTGCCTTTGAAGTGGTCCGCCGAGCAAAGACGGATTAGCCACCGGCCTCTTGTTTTCACACAAGAACACAAACCGTTTTTCCGTGCTCCTATGGCGGTTGCCGGCGAATGGGCTCCCGGCCAGACTAAATACCTCCTGTTATTCCAAACTGAGTGCAGCTAAGAATGTTTCCACCGCGGCGTTGGGAATTTAATTGAACCGTTTGTCGAGATGTTTTTGTAGTAGTTTGTGGGAGGAGGTGTTGTTACATTATAGTGTAATGTTTTTTTTGGGTTTTTCCCTGATGAGGAACAAGGTTCAGAGGTTCTCTCGTGAATCGACGTTCACAGAGCTTTTTTGGGATGGATAACGTGCATGTGCTTTGCCAAAGGACAAAAAGTCATATGTTTTACAAAGATAAGACACAAAAGAAAAAAAATTATAACACTGTATAATTCACATTTAAACTGAATTGACTGTCATGTTAGATATTTCATCTATAATATTAGATTGCTCTTTCCCTCTCCCTGTCTCTCTCATCCAAGCCATCCTCTTGAGAGTGCAGTCAAAGCCTTGACTTGACAGGGAAGGCTTATATAGTCTTCATTGATTGACTGCTCCTCTGTATCTAGCCAACACGGTTCATCTGCCCTTGAACCCAATACTGTAAATTATGTTTATGTGTGGGTGCCTACGTAGGAGTGTGTTGTGCACACTGTAGAGTACAATAAAGTCAATATATTTTTGTCAAGGTCAGAAAAAGCTTATTTTATTGTTTTTTGGTGTTTTGTTCCTCCTTCCTTCTCTGCTTTAATTAGATCCCCTCCATGCCTATTCAATTAAAATGTTCACAGGTAGCTGAAACGTATTATCAAGTCTAATCCTCAAGTTACTCCTCCGTCTTTGTTTCCAGGGCCACTTGGTGCCTTCCGATGAGATCACGGTGCACTACCGTTGCAAGCCAGCCGGAGAATACCTGGAGTCTGTGATCCAGGCCCACACAGAGTTCATCCTTGCCACCACCAAAGCCCCTCTCATGCCCTACCCCGTCCCCAAGACCGCCAGCGTCATTGTGGAGGAGACCACCCAGGTGCGCCAGGACTCTTAGCTTCCACCATGTTCTCTAAAGCATGCTACTGTGATTGTAGCAACTCTGGTGCACACCAAAGCAAGCACCTTATTGTAGGCATGCTGTACGTACCCTTCAAGTTCATAGAATAACTAAGCCGTGTGTCTAATTTCGATTCAACACTCATCTAAGACTAACTTGCTGCAGCGACTTGCATTCTACCGGTGGTTTGGGAAAAACACACATTTTAATACTTTGCATATCTGCATCTCCCCTCGTCTCGTTTTTTGCTGCTCTGCGGCAGCTGAAGGGTTCAGACCTGGAGTTCACCATCGTGAAGAGGGGCTCGGCCCCCCAGGGACCCCTCAACGGACCTGCGTGTGCATACGTCAACCTCAAGGTCAAAGTCAACAGCAAGGAGCAAGGTGAGAAGGAATTCACTGTCAAATCACATGATTAAGAACGCAGGGCTTTGTAAGCTGCCTACAGCCATGGACTGTATTGAGACATCTCTGTAGTCTCCTATAGGCTAGTGAATGGGTGTTCTTGGGCCAAAGGTTGGGCTCTCTGCTAGTTGCCATGTTGAAAACATTTGGCAGACGGATGTCACTTTTATCCCTTTGGGCTGAATGTAACGAGTTTAGCAACATCTGTGAGGCGCAACCCAACAGATTGAAAGCCAGGGTTACCTTGAGTCCTGGAAAACTGAAACTTTTCTCAGCTAGTAAATTACATAATTGATCAAATGCCATGGAAAAATTGTGTTATTCATATTGTGTATTAAGCCTCTGTCCATAGGAAGGTTCCGGCAAAGGTGGAATGGAAAATGTTATTTGATCTTTGATTTGCATAATGTATTTTTATTTTCTTTGCACATTTCATTTAATTAAAGGAATGTGTTTAATTTAGTTGTATTTGGTTCTTATGTATTTTGTACATTCTGTGCTCACTGTGGCAACATACCAGAAAAAAATATTTTCGGTGCGAATTCGATATGCAATGAAACTCTTTGTGATCCTGATTCTGAATCGGGCAGGAAACCTAACTGTGTGTCTGTAAATGACTTGTTGCCAGAGGGCGTGGTGCTCTTGGAGAACCCCAGGGGCGACAACAAGATTGACATGGACAACCTCTCCAGGGTGTGCAGCAGCGTCTTTGGCACAAACAACACACAACTCTCTTTCTTCAGTGGCAAGAATGGTGAGTCTCATTTCAACATTCATGTCATACTCACACATGCGTGGATATAAATATGTGTATGCATGCATTCATAGGTTGGCAATGATTCTGAATGTGTGTGTGTGTTCTAGAGCTGACCAACAAATCGGACATTCAAGCTCTCCTTGGTAACACCCTAAGTGTGACATCATCAGGCTCCGCCCCTAGCCCAGCCTTGGCTACAGACACCATCCTGTGCCCCTATGTCAACCTGCAGCTCTGCAATAGCCGTCCATCTGGTAAGAAGCGAAAGACTATCTATCTATCAATCCTTCATTCTCTTCCCAGCCTTCACCCCTCTCCACTGCCCTTGCCATTCTCATATTCTTCTCCCCTTTTTTTTTTTCTTCCCTTTCCATTTTCCCTCCCTCCCCCCACAATACATATCAAAGGTTATGCCTAGCCTGTGCCTTCCAACTTCATCTAGAAAGGTTATAAGTCAATCATTATTCCACTAACACTCTTCATTTATTTTTCTCTCTCTCCTTCTCTTTCTTTATATCTCGCTCTCTCACTCTATGCGCGCTCTCTCTCTCTGTCTCTCTCTGCTCTCTCTACCTCTCTCACTCTATCTCTCTCCCATGACTTCCAGAGTGCCTGACTGGGGAGGTGGGTACGCTCCTCCTGGTTAACCCTCTGGGACACAACGCACTGGACTCCTCCGGGCTGCTCCTGGAGGCCACCAGACTGTTCGGCCTGCGCGGCCGCCGCCTCAGACTCTACCTGGACCAGGAGCTCAGTCAGGGTACAAACACACACGCACGCACGCACACCACAAGTTCTTCTATTAGGGCGCACCTTTCCCTCTGAGACACGGGCTCGCTCTCTTCTCCTCGGAAATGACGTACAGGGTTAGAACGTGCCGGTTACATTTTCAAGAGATGGTGACACAATGATGTGAAGTTTGTGGATTGCACTGCATATTTAAACCAGTTAGTGCATGCATGATGTTCACAAGCCACTCATGTTAGAGTTCAGTGTCTACAAAGAATGTGGAAGGATGGTAAATAGGTCAAATATTTGATGTGTAATTTGTGACGATCTGTATTGTTTCTTTCAATACAGAACTGCCGGCCGACGCTTCTGTTAACTCTCTGAACACCAAGACCTTGTTTGTGAGAGTTCTTCCCACCACTGCCGAGGCATAGGCCCACAGCACCAAAGCGTTCCCAGCTGCCTTCTTGGCTTGACCCATTGTATCCATTTGCAATCCCCCTAGGTTACACAACCAAACAGGCACTGGTTGAACTGAGTCCATGAAAAACCTTTCTCAACTGCTCACACGTTAAGATGCCACCGTGGAAGTACATAAAAACTTGTGTCGCTGTCACACTGGCATATATTTATCAAGAGTAGCTGTCATTACAGTACCTTGAGATATCTTACGCCATAATCCCTGGTTGGAAGTAAAAGTTATGAGTACAATTCTTCTTTAAGGGAGATCCATCCATGGATATTTTAGATTAAACATTACTTTAATGAACAAAAATTCAATGTAGAATCACAGACGGTTTTCTCAGGTTATAACTAAAGATGTGCTTGGCTTACTCACAAATTATATCACAAATTCCATTTTTATGTATTAAGTAAGAAAATGTAAATGGGAATCCATGCTAGAGCTACAAGACTGGAAGGTTGGGGGCCTCTTTGATCTAGTGTTAAAGCCAACCTTCACACCGCTGGATGCTTTCCCTTTAGCATGGCTGTGAATCAACGCTTCAATGGTGAATGGTTTAGAGATACTTTTCTGCGATGTTTTTTGGAGAACCTGTCCTCCTGTATTAGAAATTCAACAGCTTGCCCTGGCAATTAAAATACACTTCACAGATCAAGGTGCAGCCATTTTTTGGTGAATTAGGGTTTGATCTACTTTTATCTTTTGGACAGTGGGAGTAGGTATAGAGTACAATTGGAGTCGCAAGTCCTAAATGTCCTATTTTTGGGGTCAAATTAAATGAACGTAACAATAAAAGAAACTACAAAATCTTTGCTGTCCATTTTTTACATTTTACAGTTGTGTGGGTGTGTATGTCACATGTATGATGTTTTTGTGCGAAACGATTCAAATTTGTAAATTTAGCACCAACATTCGTAAAACTAGACGCCAAGCTTTACGATTAGTGAACGAGACGAATGTAACTTTATAACTATCACTAGAAGTTAAGCCAATTTCTTATATAAAAGCAAACACATTTTGGGCACTGTTATGAACACGTATTTCAATTCAAAACATTTTCCAAATAACATAATTGGCCTGAATGTAGCCTAACTGGGCATGCGTAAATGAAATCCCTCCCTGGGTTGTATTAGTAGGCTACGTAATGGAAACATCTCCAGTAAATCATCATCCATCCTATTTGCTGACAGCCTATTTTATAAATTCTCACGGGGAGAATACAAGTGGAGAAAACCCAAACCCAGAAGCACGCCATGAGAGCAACCAACTGCATGTATTCGGATGTTTGACAATTTAAAATCATACAAAATTACACCAAAGGACATTTTCAGTATCAAAATCGATTGTGTTTTAACAGGTTTCCTGGTGTAGCCAACATGTGCATTTTCCGAGCTAGCAACATAATCCATCTGCAGGTACAAAACAACCATATACGCCAACATACAGGATATTATTTCTTGAATGTTGCTGAATGCTAGTTCCAAGTGGTCGTGAACGACCCTTTAGTTTTCTAACGGTAAACGGTCAGTAGTCACGACTCGAGAGCAATGTCAGACGACGGGCTCGCGGATGATCGGGTTTCACCTGTGCTCATGCGCGGAAATAAAGTAGACTTTACTATCTCGCTGGCATCCCAGGCATCAGTTGGCCCCAGCAGGTATGCACTTGAGCAGGACAGCTAATTAGTCCTCATTTGTCGTTAGGCTGTCTTCTGCATCGTTGTCTGTTATTCTGTTAGCAATATTATAATATGTTATCTCTAGTGAACTGAAACGCTTTTTAAAATTGTTTCGTTGTTGATTAGGCCCGTCGGCCGCCTTTGCTGTGTTATTTGTACTCTTCTTACCCCTCATTACCATAATTTACATATAACCGTTTGCGCGTCACATTGTTCCTAGTTGACAAGGCAATTATAGTATTCTCTCGAGTCTTGGTTAGTTTTTACACCATGTGTTTTGGTTTGATAGCCTCGTTTGGACAATTCTATTAAGCATGCCGACCCCATGCGAAATCCTTAAGTAGGCCATTCATTTTGCTTTTCTAATGAGTGTTTGTTTGCTGTCAAACAGTAGACTACAAAGTCATATAGCTAGATAACACAATACTGTAGAAAGCAAAGATTATTTGCATTGTTCATTACACTTACAATCACTAGAGCTGTTAAATAATGAGGTAATACATGGAATGAGAAATTCAAATAATCATAGGTTAATGTCAGGGAAAAATTCTTATCTGCAATGAAAACTCAATCTAATCAATAAACCATTTGTTTTAAATCAGATATTATGAAGCCTGCATTGTCAAATATAATTCTTAATCAATTGTTACTCAGCCAAATGTGCCTGTTAATTACCGCTTTGAAGCATGCCTCTTAATTAGCATACCAGTTGAGAGTGTCAGATTAATTCCACTTTAACAACTGCTCACAGCGACCAGAAATGCTGGAGCTGTCAAACAGACAACATAGATTGACATATGAATGAGAAATCCCTCTAGTCCCATTCCCAGTTTAGTCCTATCACACCATTACTCTTATATGATTTAAGCTTTATGTTTCAAGATTGATGATTTACACGTCACCTTTTTTCCGTCTACTTTCCAAATCGTTAAGAGTTGATGTTGTCCATACTTTGCCAGGATTTCTTATTATGTGAAATATTGTGTGTGGAATAAGTTATGTTTAGAAATATATATTTTTTTTCCAAATGTAAATCTCCCACAAAAACATATCATCCATCGTCTATGATACCCCATCCTCCACGTCCACAGTTAAATGGATCACACCAAGGAAATCGTTGTTATAGATAGCCTTTGAGTTAAAACGTTCTCTGAATTGACATGACAGACTCTCCAGCCCTAGATAGTCTCCCAAAGCCTTTAAAGAAGACCTGCCTACATCGTCCACCATGCTGCAATGTTGCGGCATATAGCATAAACCTGCACTTACTGTTGTCCCCCTCCAATTTCTTCTCATCCTAGTATGTTATAAAAGCAGCTTTCTGGTTCAGGCCAGCAGGCTGGTGCGTAGTGCAGGTCCCCCCTAACACATCTGCATTTTAACCCTGGGCCACCCCACACATTAGAGAAGGGGCTTACAGTAGGCTGGGCATGGCATTCAGCTCCAAGCTTATTATTTAGAAAGGACTTGGTACCGCTGCATCCATATGTATCTAGTCTATTCGTTATTTATAGAATATATCTATGGATTTAGTTTTCTTTAGTTTGTTTTTGGCACAGCTTGATTGAGGGGATTAGGTTTAAGAAGCCCACCTGAGAGTTATTTCTGGCATGTTGTGGTGTGGGACTGTAAGAATCAGAGCAACCTGGCTATCATAGACTGCCTCTCTAGAGTTGAATAGGGCTTGCGCACAATGCCTAGTGAGTAATAACTACCACTCGACTGATTAGGTGGTGATTGAGGTTGCATTACAACATTGCTGTACTTGAGGGGTGTTTAATCATGTTTTCCACATATAAGTATTACTCTTCCAATGACGGCATTGCCTGTTGGTTGAAAACATATTAGTCTCTGCAGTATAAACAGGGTGTCAGTGAAGTAGCCTACCTGGAATTATTTCTGAACATTAAAAGATGCAAGGCCCAGTGGTGAGACATAGATTACAAAAAATTATACTAGATGAAATATTATATTTTTATGATCTATTCATCTGTATGTCTGTTGGAAGGATTTGATACATCATTCTGTCTGCAAATGTCCCAAGATTGATGAGGTTGGCTCTTAGTGGCTCACTTTGCAGATCGTATGAGAGCTAGACTGGCCGTTGTTCAGGGCTGTTACACACAAACACTCCACAAGGCATGACGACTTGGCTTGTAAGACATTATGTCGGCTGTGTTGTTTCAACATTATACTATGTATTTGAAATCCTAACCAAGGGTTGACGCCAAGGTTGTTTTTTATGTAACGTGTGCTGCCAGTCATGTTAATAAATTGGATTTAATTAATCTCGGTGAAGTTACATAATTTGCAGCCATTATTAATATAATGTTATGTTAGGCTCTTTACTGTGTGATTTGCAGCCAACCAAAGATTGGACATCTAAAGAAGCACTGCTTCCATCACAGTGCCTCCACAATGTAGTATGAGAGTACTGTATACTGAAACAAAAGACAAAACGTATAGCATGGTTCTTCCTCAGTGTCATGCTGCAGGTCACCAAGCTGACATATTAAAGGTCACCTACATGGTGCTTCCCACTGTAAAGCTGATTGTTTTGAACGGTGTACCCGAGCCTTAATGTCTACGTCTGTCGTGGAGAAAGGCTAAGATAACATTGCTCTGCATCGGTTGAGGTAGCGCAATGCTCGCAGTGATATACAAGAGAGCAACCAGCACATTTGTGCTGGTGTGAAAGAGAGGCAGTGTTGAAGGTTGTTGTCCTGCGTCCCACTCACTAGCACCTCAGAGCAGTTCCCCTTGCAGCTTTTAACTACAGCAACTGAGCCTTCAATGTCAGACCACTTACTTAGTAGAATCAACTTCTATATTATAAGTTGTGAATGATATAGCAATCCAAAGGACTTGGAAGAATGATACACTGTTAGCATTAATTCATATTCATACCAATTCATTTTGTATAAGTACTAATGCTGTATGCAATAGTCATGCATCACCACAGAGGATATTTACAGAAGTGCAGTGAATTTCTCCAATACCGTTTCTATTTTTTTTCTCTATGATGTATGAATTGTTGACTCGTAGCTTGTTGGGCCATGATTGGTAATACAAGGTCCTCATTCACTTCTGCCCAGCTACATTGGCTGCTGCCCAATACCAAAAATAGATACCAGCAGTATATTTCACGACAAGAGATAAACAACACCATATTTCACGATAGTTACTGGTGATGCCGCTGGTTCAGTTCTACTCATATCCAGTGAGGTGTGTCTCTTTTAGACAAACCAAATCCTAAATTAACTTATTAAACTGAACTATGGATTGATCCAAATTTCCATATAATTGCACAAAGTTTAAAAGTCTTAGGACAATGTAAATAAAGATTCAAACGCCCTCCATAGGTAACCTTTTGGCAGTTTTGGCTTACTAGGTAGTGTCAATCAGACATTGATTGGCTAAGGTATGCAAACCTGCCCAGCAATTTACAGCAATCTTTTTTTTTGCCTGGACTAACTAAAAACAGCTTCTGTTCTATCAGCTGCCTCAAAATGTCTGAGTGTCTGTTGGTCTGTGTGTGTGTGTGTGTGTGTGTGTGTGTGTGTGTGTGTGTGTGTGTGTGTGTGTGTGTGTGTGTGTGTGTGTGTGTGTGTGTGTGTGTGTGTGTGTGTGTGTGTGTGTTGTGAAACAACTTATGGTGGCATCAAGTATTGTAGTAGTGTGTATGTGTGCGTGAGTGTGCTTGTGTGTCCTGCCTATTTGTGGAAGGACCTTTGGGAGATGTCTAAGTCCACCAGAAAGGGCAGGGGGCATGGGAAGACCTCCACTTTACTCTGCTTCACATGTCGGAGCACCCTGTGTGTGTCTGTGTGTGTCTTTGCGTGCGTTCCTGTGTCTGATGCTGGTACCGACTATGACACATGCATAACCCATTAAGACTCTCTGGCTATCCTACTGCTGTTTGTTAACATGGAAACAATCACTACTACCTTATCCTTCAGCCCAAAGAGCACGGCTGTGTAAGGAGAGGACTGACGCAAAATAATGTTTTTGAAAAAATACTACTTCGAAACAATATGATTCTATTGGGGTCGTACATCACAATGTATACATTGCATGTATACATTGGGGCCATGTGTTTGGGATCACTGTGAGTTGGCATTTACATTTATGCTACTTATTATAGCAATATTTACTATTTGATTTTACTCTTTCTGGCATCTAACCGTCATAAGGTGTTCCTCCTTCTCCTTGTTTCTCTAAAGAATCGTATGGGACTTTTATAACATAAAACTGATTTGGGCTGATTTAAAGCACGGCCATAAGGCAATGTCGTAGCGGGTCTGGATAATAGCACAATTGATGGATACTGTAGCAAGCCATTGTTCGGCTGTGTGTGGGTGTGAATGTCTCTGTGTGTGTATTTTTGTGTGAACCTTTCCCTGGCAAAAACCCTTGGTCAGTAGATCAGGTGTAGTTGTATTTGTTTATTATTAAGTTACAATTACTATAATATCAATAGCTACAAATAATTTAAAAGGATCCGAGATAAACAATTCAACTTAAAGTTTGATTATCAAATTATGTGCTTATAAGAGTCACATCTGAACCATTGGATTATATTTCTTCATTATATTCTGGCTATGGTTAAGAACCGAAACAATCATCCAATGGACATGGTCATCAAATGCAACAATGTAGTATGTTTCTACAGGAGCCCTTCTATATAAACTTTACCTTGATTGGTGCAGTGTGCTTTACATGAATACAACGAGACATGACATTGATGACTGTAAAACAAGTAATTTAAGCAGCTGTGCTCAAGTTCCCCAGCTCAGCATTAAATCCCTCGCTCTCAGTGTCTCATCTGATTCAACTAATCAACTGGATCTTGAACCTCAAGGAACCTCCCATCTGCATAGCAGCACACCGCTTCTAAACAGCAAAGACCTCCTAACTGTTGAGTACCTCATTGCCAACCCTTGTTTTATTCCCAAATTGCAGTCTTCTGATGCAATGAGGTTACTTTAGAGATAATGACTTCCATCAAATCAAGGAGGCAAGTGCAGTGCTGCTTAGGGGTGACCACACCACAGAGTTCAATGTTCAGCGCAGATTCAACGATGGATTGTGCTACGAATTTGCCCACCCACTTATTTCCTCATCCACTCCCACCACCATCCTCCCTCCCTCCCTCCCCCCCCCCCTCCCCCCTCAGTAGTTCAGTGGACAGGGCCCCTGTGTCTGGCTCCCTGTGCTGTAAACTCTCCCTCTTCGTGTTGCTGTTGTCGCGCTGCTCTGCAGGTCCTCACAATGAGCTTTCGCGTGGCTAACGACTGTCCCAGCGGCGTGGGAATGTCACTTGCTCCAGCCTCTTGCTTTCCGGCAGCACTATGAGTTCCTTCGCTTACAGTTAGTGCTAGGACTGGCGGCCACTACCTCCACTCTCCTCAGCACCAACAAGTTGAACTTACAGGTGGGGGACCTTGTGGAATAGTGAAAAGGTATTTATCGTTTGCCTTGTGTTCAATTTGTTTGGTCTGGGTGGCATTCGCTTTGTGTTGAAGTGGTTTTGACTTTGTGGCATTAGTTGTAAGTTGAAGTAGTTTTGATTGTGTAGCATTAGTTGTGTGTTGAAGCACTTTTGACTGTGGAGCATTAGTTGTGTGTTGAATTAGTTTGGCTGTGTGGCAATAGTTGTTTGTTGTAGTAGTTTTGATTGTGTGACATTAGTTGTGTGTTGAACTAGTTTTGGCTGTGTGGCATTAGTTGTGTGTTGAACTAGTTTTGGCTGTGTGGCATTAGTTGTGTGTTGAATGAGTTCTGGCTGTGTGACATTAGCTTTGTGTTGAATTAGTTTTGGCTGTGTGACATTAACTTTGTGTTGTTTTGGCTTTGTTCACAGTTGTTTTAGGAGCTTTACTAGTTAGTGGACGAGTGCCATGCTGAGTAAATCCTAAAAGAGGTATTTGAATTGTGTTGTTTTATTTAATGTGAATGTAACATCCTCAACAGAGGATGCATGTGGGTCGGTATCTGGCTTGTTTATTTGTATTCTCTTATTCTCTGCTATTTTATGTTGACAATGGGTAATAATTGGTAATAATAATCCTAATGGGCTTACAAAACCCAGCATTGTGGTTATGTCTCAATTAAGCGAAGGGAATGTTCCTTTGTGGCTCAGGCACAGTAAAGCGTGTGTGTGTGTGTGTGTGTGTGTGTGTGTGTGTGTGTGTGTGTGTGTGTGTTGTGTGTTGTGTGTGTTGTGTGTTGTGTGTTGTGTGTGTGTGTGTGTGGGGAGCGCCGGGGGGGGATTTCGGTGGCAGGTTTCATTGAAGGGATCAGACAGGAGGGCATGGAAAGTTTAAAAATGGGTTTCTCAGCCACTGAAAATGGAAATTCGGGGTGAAGGCAAGGAGACAAGATGGTGGGAACATCTGGGGGAAACAAGAGCTCTGCAAGACCCTAGAACAACATGAAGGGAATTCAGTGATTCTCCTGAGACAGAAACCACTGCTGTGTCACACAGGCTACATGAACACACACACACAACTCACAACTCACTTCACATGCATTACACACCCACATGCACATTAACAAGCCATGTGCACACACAGTCACATTGCATTCAAGGCCCAAGAAAGAAAGTTTTTGTTATCTACAAAAAAGTTGGCACTAATATTACATTGTGTTAAATTCACTTCAAGCATACAGGTCGTAATCTTTAAACCTGGATTGAAAATCTTGTGTAAAATAAGTTTCTTAAAACAAATGATGGAAAAAAAATAGCAGTGTATGGATTACAGCAAGTTGGAGAGTGATGAAGTGAACAGAGAGGGTGGGGGTGTGTGAGGGGGGGAGACAACTCCCTTTTGTTACATTGACAGGCTTGTTTTCATGACACCAATTACCTGCAGGGGAGTGTGTGTGTGTGTGTGTTTGTGTGTGTGTGTGTGTGTGTGTGTGTGTGTGTGTGTGTGTGTGTGTGTGTGTGTGTGTGTGTGTGTGTGTGTGTGTGTGTGTGTGTGTGTGTGTGTGTGTGTGATTGTGTTATAATACATTCTGCAAGTAATTCCCTCATCCTTCACTGCAAGGAAAGGATACCTGATGGATAACAGTATAAATCCCCACCCAATCCTTAACGCCACTTACTCTGTGTGTGTGTGTTTGTGTGTATGTGTTTGTGTGTGTGCGTGTGCGTGCGTGCCTTTTACTGGAAATTGAGCTGTCTGGGAACATTGATTAGAATTGCCATACATTGGACTCTATGTCTGATAACTCCTAGCGTTTCTGTTGTTCGGATAGGTCTATGGTAGAATTATTTCCTTAAGGAAAAACCTAAACATTTGCTGGAAGAAATATAGGCCAACAGAGTGTAGTGCAAATATGTCATCAATTACCTGCAGCCAGTTGAAGATAAAACCAATCATGCCAAGGCACCCAGTTGCCAAGGTCTTGCTAGCTTGTTTACTGTAGCCACTAACTGTGTCATGTTGAGGAAATATTTTTTAGGAAACAAAATGTATTTCTCTTTCGAAAAAGCAACCACCTTATACTACTTAATATGGCTGAAATTATTTTTGAACCCCCCAAGAAACAGTTAGGACATAGCAGTGAGGGGGGAAATAAATAAAATGCAGCAAGCACCCCTTTCTCTTCCTCAAGTTTGAAGGAGTGCGAACGGAAAAATGCTGTTGGGCCAGTGGAAATAGCCCCTGAGAGGAAATAACTTGGCCATGCTAATACTGGCTCCTGAGACGATTGCACAGCGACCATTAAAGCACCAGGAGAGAGATAGTATCAATGAACCCACGCACTCAGTACACAGAGAGAGAAAGAGAACAGCACTGTGGCTCTACAATGGAGGTACCTTAATGCCCCCCCCCCCCCCCCCCCCAAAAAAAAAATACATTGGTGTTTTACGGTTGATGTTACAGCCCGCTTTATTATTATAATGATTTTTTGCTTTGCTGGTCGGGCAGTTCATTTTTGGACCAAATAAGCGTGCTGTGCTTCTGCCTAGCCAATAAGCTCTTCCTAAAATAAGTGGCTGCTGGCGGGGTTACTCAGTTCAGCTGGGGCACTAGTTAATTAGCTGCTTTTCGAGATTACAGTTGAGAGAGAGAGAGAGAGAGAGAGAGAGAGAGAGAGAGAGAGAGAGAGAGAGAGAGAGAGAGAGAGAGAGAGAAATGGTGAGAGAGAGAGAGAGAAATGGAGAGAGGAGGTAGGGAGCCTAGTAGAGAAAGTAGCCTGTGGTGGAATGTTGTGATTGGTTGAGCAACAGATTAGCAGGTTAAAGAATGAAAAGCAAGCTTATGTTTACATTTCTAGGAAATATGGTACAAGATATACCGTAATTGCACTTATGATGAACCATGTTTACAAGGGTATAAATGTTGCATCGCCATAAATAGATGTTTCTTTATTATTTATTGCTTCTTGAATCTGTTGTTTCTGTTATCCAGTTATAAGTCAACACGCAAAATCTATAGCTATTGATCTCAATGTATACCATGATGGAAATACTTTATTTTGGTTCAAATGCAAAACATGACACACAAGAACACCCCAAAAACGAATGAAACCTTCAATAGGGTCAGACCTATGGGTTCCTAACCTGATTGCATTAGTGTATTATTTTTGGTATTATTAGTCATAAAGACAAAAGAACACCATTTATTCTGATCAACATTAGAAGGAAACTTGACATGCAGCTTGAACTTTGCTTTAGCTGTGATTAATATGAAATGCCATGTTCATTTCCTGTGAACTGTGTGCTGAGAACAGCCTCATGAAAAATAAATTATTTGACCCTTCTTCATTGTATAAACAAGTATTTTTTTTAAACAACATCATCAGTGAGCATATGGCCCACTGATGAAAGCCCTTGTAGTTTCTGTTTTATGAATGTTAAGATCTGGCTTTCGTGGCGACACTGTTTGTATCTCTTACAAAAATGGCCGCTTATCGCCAAAGATGTGTCAAAGAGAGCAAAAAGGAGATCTAATTTGTGTATCTTTGGTGTGAGTAGAGGGAGATTCTTCCTCCCTATAACCCTCAATAACATGTTTTATTCCTCATCAGTAAAAGTTGCCCAATTGAGTATGAATAACTGCCTGCTTTCGTCTGCCTGCTTTTTTGCGTAAATCGGAAATTGTGTTTTTCTGTGTTAATCTTCAGTAAAGTAATAGTCTATTATTTTCATTGCTTAGATTGTCTTGAAAGGCAACGATAAACTTGTTTTAGCTGATTAGAGTTAAATGGTAACTCACCGTTTTTCTTTATATTTTCAGGGATTTTGCCTTGTCCCACATGTCCCTGGTGATTTGTCACAACCCGAAGGTACGATTTATATGCAGTTGGTCTTAAATATCTAGAACTACACAGTTAATACCCTACACGGTTGGGTATTAACTGTGTATGGCCAGACTTACTGTGCCTGTGCGTGTGCATGTGTGTACGTGCCATTTCATTTGTGTCAGATATATTCCTTCTGTTCCGAATTTGGCAATTGAAGCCTTCCCCGTTTCCTTATGCAGTATTTATTATACGTTGCACACAAACATAGAGTATACAAGAAGATTACATTTTTACCTTTTTTTCATTTCCTTTGTATTTACGAGTGGGAGAAAAAAGAAAGACAGCAAAGTTTCTACTAATTTGACAACTTAATGAGCAACCCCACAATTTCTCATCACTAAGGTTTTATGATTGAGTTGTTTACGTCCAGAAGGCTCTGTGGCTTTGATGTATAAAACCGGACCAGAAATAGTCCCTCGCTCCTTTTTCCTTCGCATTTCATTCTCCCTCGCCTCTCCCTTGATTCCTCCCCCCCCCCACTCTCTCCATACACTCTCCCAATTTTATCATACACTCTTTCTGGCTCCATTTCCTCTGGCCCTGCGATCTTGGTGGTTATATTCCAGACCTTTCCGCGAGTGCTTTCAAGACCGCAATTCATCTTTATGCAACTTCTTCCTGCAACAAAAATGTCTCTTTCTCTACCTCCATTGCTCTCCTCTCAAGCAAGATTTTTTCATATTTATAATTACCTGCCAGGATCACTGAGAAAGGCTTTCATTTCTATGTTTCATTTCTGCCGCTAGGGGTCTCTCAATCAAAACAACAACAAAGATGGCGTTTGATAAAGTCATAATGTAGCGTGGGAACGTGGGAGTTGTCTTCACAAACGTTGCCGGTGAAAGTCGAGCTGACGGGACTCAAGCAGAAATCAGGTTCACGGATGAATGAATGCATTCAAGTTTTATTCACTTTAACTTCCCGCAATGTCGTTTCAATAACAGCTTTTTCAATAGTTAGGGATCCGAGCAGCAGTGTTTCTGTAACGTTTTTCTTCACACTCAAATTCTGTAAAAGTCATACTGCAGCCTATGCCGTAAGTCGAAAACTCTTGAATTTTTCAGGTATGGTTACCAATAACCCCCTCTACCCATAAATCCAAATTTGTGGTACTGCATCAAAAGGTAGCGCTATTGTATAAAATCATGAATTAGGCATGTTTGCCCTCACCAGTTTGACCTGGACTCAAAATCCTTTCAGAATATAAATCTCTAGAATCAGACGCATTTATAAAACCCTAAAAAATCACCAAAATCGCCACATAAAATCTTTAGACCAAGCCTCACAAAAATCATCGAACAGAAATTGTTTTACTAAGTTTGATTTGAGAAATATTGGCCAATAAAGTTGGAGCAGTTAGCTCACTTTTCACATATGATCATTTTGTTAAACATAAGACTATTATTAGGTGGATACCAATACCCCCCACTACTAATAAACCCAAATTGTGGTACTGCACACAAAGGTGGAGCTATTTAAAAAAAAGTTACGAACTAGCCTTATTTCTCCTTACGCGATTGACCTGGACTCAAAATTCTTTCATCATATAAATCTCTAAAATCAGATGCATCTTTTTCACCCTGTTCTTCTGCTCTAAAAATGTTTACTTTCCCCACAATTTCATAGAGAAGCCAAACCTCCGCAGTCTCAATCCATTTGGCCTATATTACCATTTTGTTATTGTATAACTACGTCTCATTAGGTTGATACCATTAACAGTGCAAATTTTCAGATCTGTACTCTTTTAAGAAAGCCCTCAATTCTCTTGTGAAATGTGTGCTTGGAGTTTTCTTGATGTTGTGTGCTTATTAATCTACATTTTCACCCGGTGAATGAGGCTTCGTGTTGTTCAGGAATGTCAGTGGCTCAAAGGGATAATGCGGCATAGTGTACTGGTGATTCTTAGGTTGAGTGTTCGAATCTTGATAAGAGCATTATGAACAAGCCGAACATGACATTCTGGCATTGCCACTCATTTAAGAAACACAACATTGAAAAGCACCTGAAATTCATCAGGCAATCAAAATTCCGGCTCATTAGTTTCCAAGAATCAGACTGCCAAGAAACAGTATGGCATTAGGGGAACTTCTTCGTTAACCATTTTTCCTTCATAATTATCTCTGTCATATTTATTTCTTCCGTTAGTGTTCTTGACTACAAAGATTTTTGTAGTCAAGATTTTTCAGGTATATGCTTTTGAGAAAGCCCTTAATTCACTTGAGAAATGTGTGCTTTGAGGTTTCTGGATGTTATATGCTTATCAATAGACATTTTGACCATGTGAATTAGGCTGCAGTTCAGATTTATCAGTGGCTCAATGGGATAATGCCTTGTACAGGTGATCCTTAGGTTGAGAGTTTGAATCCTGATTATAGAATTATGAACAAGCTGAACATGATATTTGGCCATTGCTTTGCAGCTCACCTGAAAGCCGAGGCACAGTATTGCATTAAGTGGAACATCTTCATCAACATCTTTCCTTCATAATTATTTGTCATATTTATATATCTACCATTAGTGTTCTTGACTTTTAATTTTGCTCTGACCCTGTTAATTACCCTTGCGGTTATATTTGTTATTGAGTCTTTATCTGTAATAACTGCAATATGGCTGTGTTGGCTCTTCAAATGTTAACGTTAACGCTCGCTGCTTCGGGAGACGCCATTGCTGTTTCGCCAACTATGACGTGGCCCCTGCTTGGCCTTGATTACCTTGTGATTTCTGGAAATCATATATAGACGGCTAGAGGTCTAGACCCATCCATTAAGCAAACATTATGAGAGGTCACGTGATCAGGATGGACTCCTGGCTGGCCCTCTGCAGTAAGGATGTGTAATTAAATCCAAAGTCAGTACGGAACATAATGGGTGAAAATGGTCCAACCCATTGATAGGATATCGGAATGGGTTCATAAGTAAATACATGCCATATAGTGCCACACTTGGTCTGCCAAGGAGGGTTGTTCAGTGTGGAGGGAGGCCAATGCAGTGAACCGCCGATGCCTCAGAGCTTGTCGTCGACTATCATAAACTCATAACCCTTTCTCCCTTTACTCGTCGGACAATGAGTACAATTCTTTTACTCAGTTTCATCAGATTATTTCTGCTGCCTGTTCTTCACCTTAGAAATCCTCTTTTTTATCCGGTTGTTTTCTGGTAGCCTTTTAGCCTAGAGGCACGTCGAGACGTCTGACTATTGACTCTAACTTCTGTGAATGACTGCCTGCTCATCGATAATGTTGTGGTCAAAATAGTGACCGCTTGTCTGACACGCCACCAAACCCAAGCCGCTGCACTGTACCACTGCAGGACGCCTTGAATGCATTTGACCATGAGGCTAATATTGGCAGGATTCAGTTAGTCACACTCTGGCACACGTGTCGGGTGGAGAAGTGTATGTTGAAGTTACCTGTTGAGGTTGGTTAAGATATTCTGGCCTCATGGTGGTTGCACATAGCCTTTGTGCATTTGTCCGTCAACGGTTCTGTCCATGTCTTTGCTGTCGGGTTGAGTTGACCCTTATACAGCTTTCGAGTGGGTGTTGTTTTGTGGAATAGTGTTGCATCAGAAGGTGCCGCACACAATGTTGTGCACTGAGAAAAGCTACAGTAAGGTGAAAGTGATAGCTTTTCTTTTCAAAGAACACCTTTTATTTGTTTTTTCCTTTGCTACTGGTCACAGAAAAATTGGTGGGTTTATGACATTGATCTCTGGTGATTTGAAATTAGTCTTTACTATTATAAGTGATACTTTACAGCAGCTTTACGTTTAGAACTGCGTTTTCATCCATTTTTACTTCATACTTTGCTGTGCTGCTCTCGAATGCTAAATACTGTTAATAACTTTATGTTGATTTTGCCCTGAAGAGATTGTTTTAAAGGCTGTAACCTGGGCTACTATTAAACTCACATATATGTTGCTGCACATCCACCCATGTTACCATATATTAGCAAATATTAGCAACTATATTTTAAGAGCATGTAAAATGTTATTTCACAGGCAGGTCCAGTGTGTATTTAATGTATTTAGCAATTTAATACCCTACCCTCACCCCTCCCTTACCAACCACTACTAGTATTGCCTGTACTGGCCTGTATTGTGTATGGTGCCAGTAGGTATTTTTGGTTTACAAAAAAGCAACATTAATTCAAACTGGACCAAGGTCGATTTTTGAAGGCCTTCGTATAAATCAGTTAAAAATCAGCTCTCTTTGTCGTAGTCCCCTTGGTCACTGTACATGATGTAGGACATAGAAGACGTTACAGCCTATTCTGGTTTTTCAACACAAAATCCTCTTTCCGTATCCGTAGCGGTAGGCTACATTCATAGAGCTGTAATTATCACTAATGTATTGATCTTGATAGCATCTGCCCTACAAGCAGATGTTTGCTTACACTGTGATACGGAATATAGGTGGCTTTTGATAGCATGACATTCTGCACATGGGGTGCACAATTTTTGATTAATCAAACTGTCCTCGTGCCAGAGAGGGATAGGCACCTCAAACACTTGTTACACCATTTTACGCCACGTTGTGTGTGGATGTGTGAAGCTTTGTCTGGCCAGTGGTTGATGTTGATGGCTGCATTCCAAAGAGGGTTAGGCTCCTTGGACACCTATATAACACACCAACAAGTGTGTATGTGTTGATCTCCTTTAGCCAGCTGTTGATTTTGATGTTGTTGCTCGAGAGAGGATTACATTTCTTGGACACAAAGTACACATTTCGTATAAAATATAGTTTATTTTAACACTCCTACACAACGACGGTACTAAAATAGAGTCACAAAGTGTCCTCTCTATAGCAGTTTCTACATTCTGGGGACCTGTAGAAACATGGACATATACTTGTTGGATGTCTCTTAATGAAATATAATGCTAATAATTACAATTTATGGTAAGTTGTAAAAAATTCAATGTGACTTTGATGCCTCACGTCCTGCAGTTACTTATAGGGTCCTTATTACAGTAGGAAGTAGGACTCTTGAACATTTAGGTCCTCCGTAGCACAGTGTGACCTAGACAGCAACTGGTTTTACATGCGAACAAAATGTACATGTCTTCATCTCAAAATGATGCTTCATCATCATCATCATCATCATCATCATCATCATCATCATCATCATCATCATCATCATCATCATCATTTCCTCACCACTCCACCATCAATTTCTTCTCCCCGTTCTCCTGCTGCTCCAGTCTCTCGTGTTTCTCCTAAACATTTTGCTGCAGTGCATCAGTAAGCAGACACATTAACATCTCATCTCCATTAGCCAGCCACACTTGCATGCCCTCTTCTTCTGCCTTTTTTAACCTCTCTCTCTCTCTCTCTCTCTCTCTCTCTCTCTCTCTCTCTCTCTCTCTCTCCCTCTCTCTCCTCCTAGCTCCCTCTCCTCAAAACACACACAATCTCCGTTACAGCTTCTCTCTCTCTCTCTCTCTCTCTCTCCGAGCACTCTTTCATCCTTTTCTACATTTCCACTATCCTAAGTTCTCATCTTCGTTGTTTAAACTTTTGATAAACTCATGTTTCTAGTTTCATTCTCCTCTCCTCTCCTCCTGAGCAGAACTCTGCCATGCGGGAGGAGGCCCTTGAGGTGACCGTGACTAAAGACTGCAGTAGTGAGACTGCGAGCGAACAACTCTTTTTGCTTGTGTGTATGTGTGGGTGTGTCTGTGCGTGTGTATGTGTATGTCCTCACATTTATCTGTTTGTGCCGTAAACTGTTATTTATTATTTGTTTACGTGTGTTGGTATGTATGTATGTATGTATGTATGTATGTATGTATGTATGTATGTATGTATGTATGTATGTATGTATGTATGTATGTATGTATGTATGTATGTTTGTTTGTATGTATTAATGTATGTATGCATGTCTGTATCAATGTATGTATGTATGCATGCATGTATGTATGTACTTGAGTATGTATGTGTGTGCGTTTGTGTCAGCCTACCTGCCTGTGTGTGCGTATGTGTGTGTGTGGGGGGGAGCAACAGCCAGTGTAGGTTCTGCTCCACAGCCCCGCCAGGCAGCAGCCTTGGTTAATATGCAGCCTAGCACCTCCCTCCTCGGGAGTCTCCACATTACCACCAAGCCAACCTCTTCCATAATTTTCCTCTTCATCCCTCTTCATCACACGCTTCATGGTCACTTCATCTGCTTCATTGCCTTGCACCAAGGGTTTAAATCCAATGAAAAGGATTCAAAGTGAGGTTCACACTGTTATTGTTAGACTTGCTGACATTTGCTGATGAAAGCAGCAGCATGTGTGGGCTCTGGGTAGGATATTTTACACCTCGACAAACAACTCACTGCCGTCGGTTCAGCCACTCCAAGAGGCCTTCATTGGCAAATGTTGATGTCTTCTGTGAGCCTTCACTTCATGTCAACTCAAATTAATCCATTACTGAGAGCACCGTGGTTTAAGCCTTGGTAGCACTCAGTTTCGAAGGTGTGAGTCCTGCCGTTCAAACATTTTGATATGAAGACGCATCAACCTTAATCTGCTTTGTGAGATGGGTATGTGTGTGTGTTTATGTGTGTGCGTGTTTCCCAGTCGAGTTACAAACACAAGATTAGTTGTAAATGTGTTTGTTATTCTCAAATGAAAGCATTAAGCAAAATAATTGCAAATCATTTGTTTGCCACTGCAACTGTAGTTCCCTCACAGGAACTACAATGGGATTCTATTCTTTTGAGGTTTGGCATCGAATGCTGTTTTTTAGAAGCCCCCAGTACGCTAGCATCTGACCTGGAAGAGACCACATAAATATTAGGCAGACAAGCAGACTCCACAAAGAAAGGCTCAAGTCAGGTCCCAGTAGGTTTTGAGTATGTCTGCCGTTTGAGGAAATAGTTACATGTTATGACGTTTAGCAGGTGAGCAACGAGGGGTGAAGCCAGCTCATTTAGATGTGTCTATTTTGTGTCCGATCAAGTGCTGCTAGGACAACAACAAACCTACTAAGTGACTTGGCATGAGGGGTTTTCATAAGAGCCAATTCTTTGAGCGCTATTGGCTGCTATGCTGAGAAGTGCAGCATGCTTTAGCCAGGTAAAAAAAATAAATGACTTGGGTGCTGGTGGCATGTTATGTAAAATGAGTTAAGTATATAGTGAGAGGCTGAAAAGGCAGTAATACGGGCGGCTTATTCCGTCAAAAACAGTGCAGATTAAATGTTTAGTCAGTTAATGCTAGCTTAATAAACTCAATCTTTCTAGGAAGAACAGGATGTAGGCTAAGAGTTACTTGAATTGGTGTGTGTGTGTACGTGTTTGCCTTTATGTGTTTGTATTTTTGTGTGTGTGCCTGCGCGTGCGCAGGTGTGTGTAGGTGTGCGTGTTTTTGTATGAATTTGTGTGTGCATTTGTGTGTGCATGCGTAAGCGTAAGCGTATGTTTGTATCTGTGAAAGCATTATTCTCAGTGGCAGGCAGATCTGTTGCATAGCAACAAGAACTTTTTGAGGGCAGGGAATCTTTCACCAGTGGAATGTGTCAAGCAGAAGCAGAGTGGGAGCCGAGGGAGGGAAGGGATTCAGAACAGGGGCACATTAGCCAAGGTGGGTGCCAACAAAACTCATCTTGACACATAGGTGGTGATCCAAAACTATTACGACTAAACTGCTCCCTGGCTTATCAAAGGAGGATCAGATACGGGACAAATAGCTCTAATTATCCAAACACGAGAATCACTCCCCCACAACCCATTTGTCCCATATGATCAGCGCCATTCTGCTCTCAAGTGACACGTCACTAATCAGTAGTGTCATTATTGGGCAAAGGGCCCTACCTTCTCAGGCTCTCTCTCGCTCTCGCTCTCACTCCCTCTCTCTCTGGTTTCCTTTGGAACACTAAAGGCAACACAGGTTTTTATTTTTCTTCTCTTTTAGTAACGAAATAACTATGGTGCACCGTGGCCCTGTCTTTTATAAATAATATATATATATATATATATATATATATATATATATATGATTTAGAACTGAACAGAACCCACAAAACAAAATCTGATAAAAGATGATAAAATCTGTATTGAAACTATATTGACTTTTACTCTGAAATTCAAATATGGCTTTACTTTAGTAAAAAAGCTGAATTTGAGATATTATTTCAAAAATGCAATGCATAATGTATTAAAAAATATATTTCATTCCCTTGCATCAGATGAACTACAATATGCTTAAAATGAATAGCCAGTAAAGATAGAATTGGAGAGGAATTCCTTTTCAAAACTTTTAGCTGTAATTGAAACTACTAACCTGGAGGTAGTATAAAATATGTCCAATAGTCATTTGTCAGCATTAAAATGAAGCAGAGCCGTCCAAAATGTTAATAATATTGCATGGAGCCTTTTGTTCACCAAGCTGCATACTGCCCCACCAGGCAGACCTAACATGGAGGTCGGGCTAGGGGAGGTTGGGTGGGGTGAGCTGGAGCTGGATTAGGTGGATGATGCTAGGTAGGACCAGGCCGGGTGTTGCTAGATGGAGCTAGGCTAGGTCGGGGCGGGTGTTGCTAGGTGAAGCTAGGCTAGGTCGGGGCGGGTGTCGCTTGGTGAGGCTAGGCTAGGTCTGGGTTGGTGTCGCTAGGTGAAGCTAAGCTAGGTCGGGATGGGTGATGCTAGGTGGCCTAGGTCGGCAGGATGATGCTAGGGAAAGCTAGGCTCGGTGGATGGGTGATGATAGGTGGGGCTATTCATCCACAATTTCTTCGTGGATGTACTAAATATGTTATATATGATAACATATGAAGATATACTAGTGAGCCCATGGTGTCACAATAGCAAAGTCAACACAATTATATTAGAAAGGAAGGGACAAGGTCTTTATTGGTCTTTTGTATTTTAATTGGAGGGGGAGGGAGGGGGGGGGGGGTAATTTGAGTGTGACATTATGTTTCTCATCTGGCGTAGAGCTTGTAGGGGAGAGCTTGGTTCTAGCTGCTGTTGCTGCCGTCAGGGTGGCAGGTCTGGAGGAACATAACCCCGTCAGTCATTGCAATGGGCCAAGTGGTTACCCATTATTACACTGATGAATTGCATTGTTTTTTTATAACCCATCAAACCTTTCAGTCATATTCATAGGGACATATATTTTAACGAGACTTATATGTTCCAAAGCTTGTTAATGTTTTCATAGCAAGTATGCAAAAACACCACATTATTGCTATAGTATATCCCTCTTCATTAAATCATAGTTTTAACATTTTAGACCACTGAACTATATGCACAGCTTTTGCATATATTATATCCATGAATTCGCCCATGCATATTCACTGATATCTTAAAAAAAATGGATTTGTTTACATATCTAAATTCCCTCCATCCAAAATCCTTATAAACAAACTTCCCGTCTAGATGAAGGAGGGGGATAGAGACTGTTTCAAGAGAGTGCAGCACTACATGTTACAACACAAACAGAGAAAGGGTGATAAAAGACACAAGCTGTTAGACATGCAGGTTGGTCCTGCCGGCCACGTACTCTCATATAATTGGACTTCCATCTTCGTTTTGCTTTCCAGGTCAGAGAGGCTCTGCTGAAGATAACTACAACCCTCTCATACGTCCTCACTGGTAGACTGTCCCCATTCAGCATTGATGGTTTTTCCTTTTATTTCTTTATTCATTTTCTTTCTTTCTTACTTTCTTTCTACTTTCATTCTCATTATCTTTCTGTTCTTTAGATTTCTTTGCCTCCTAAATGCTTCCTACCCATTGTATTTTATTCTGTTTCTCCTTTCCTCAAGCTGGCAGTCTTTCAAAGTGATACTTGGCTTAAAACATTGGCTATAGAAATATAGAAAATGTTTACTCTCCTTTAATCCAAATTATTGATGAGAGTGAGTGAGTTTCAGCGTGGATTTACCCTTGTGTTTACTTGTGGACGCTGAGTTTCCATCTTAAATGTATTGGACAGCACTTTTTAGGCCTGTTCCTAAACATATGACCAAACGGTAATACAAATTTGTTAATGCACAGTATTTTTTAGAAAAGCCTTTTGATAGATCACTCTAGCAACTATCAATTACTGTATTTTACACTATCATTACTAGAGGAACAGACAACGATGTTAGTTATTTCCCCAAAGCTTCAGGGAATTAAAATGTCCCTATTCTTTTTGCAGTTTATTGTTTCAGTGTAGGCTGTTTAAAAGCAGTGCTATGTGAAGTCCTATGGGTGCCACAATTGGAATCATAGAAAATAAAGAAATAGGTATGAACTTAATACAAAAAACACACATTTTCACAACACTTTAGCACTTTAGCGTTGGGTTCTGTTAGAAATGTAAGTCCTGTTTGTTTTTCTTTAAACATAGAGTCATGAACGCTCCGGGATATTTAGCTGTCGCAGGCCTGTAATAACCCTGTCCAAGGATTTAATGGGGCCAGAATGACATGATTAGATGTTCTACCTGTCAGTCCACCTACCTGCCAAGCTACCTGCACACACTCTGCCTGTGCACTCTTTGCGTATGAGCCTTCCACAAGGATAGGCAGACGCTACAGAGTGAGCTAGTCATATGGTTTTGGGGGAGTTGCTTTGGAGGTAATGCCTGAAGGGAAGGATTTGATTTTTTTCTTCGGAAACTTTAGAAATCATGCTTACCCTGGCTGGTTCCTCCATATTGCCTCCAAGTTGCATAGCTTTAAAATTCCATTTTACATTGTCATATTTCAATACTAATGTGGTACCAATGTGAAGATTTTTGCTGGGAAACTGAACGTTACTCTGGCTGTGTGATAAATGGCAGATGGCAGGAAATCATTGTTACTTCTCATTGTCGATCTTTGTGTGAGGTGTGCTGCCATTTTATTATCAGACACAAATTTATATTTTGTCTAGCGCCTGTTGATTTCTTCTGTACTGCAGCCTATCGGCTATCAAAGGGTGAAATATGTTATGTTTGTTTTTAAAACCATCCGTAGAAGTAAGACATAGCCCTGTACATACTGTGCAATTGTTGATTGTGGTTATTTATTGCAGTTGCCTAGCAACATCATGCACCCTCCTTTGCAATCATGACCTTGAGCACAAACACACATGCAAAACCACACACAAACACACACACACACTTTATAAAAAGAAACACACCCCTGCTTGCAGTGGGTGACACCTCAGAGGTCAAGACCCTCTAGAGAAGTAACCTTCATGCTAATACACACACACACACACACACACACACACACACACACACACACACACACACACACACACACACACACACACACACACACACACACACACACACACACACACACACACACACACACAAATCCATGCATTGCGAGGGCCAAAACACACTCCAAAACGTTCCTTTCCCGTATATTGCTGGACCAGCAATGTCTATTGGCTTAGAGGAGGTGGCTGGGGTATGGTGAGCCCTATTGACCTGTCATAAACATGCAGCTTTATGGCATTACAGGTCCCACCCCTTGGAGGAAATTGATCTTTTATTGGAGAGAGAGAGAGAGAGAGAGGTGTGGAGAAGCCTAGCCTGGCTAACGCCAGACCTCATCTCAATCTACATTGAGATGAGGTCTGGGAACCACACATTAATTTTCTCGTATTTGAGGCGTGGTTTACGATTGCCCGGAGCCGTTTATTGGGGGCTACGAATGTCTATCATATGAATCTGTACGTAGCTCATAGCCAATCGTATCAATTATACTAGGCGATGTATGTAGAGCAACAACAATTCGATGAGGAAGAAGACGATGGGTGCGTCGCATAAACGTCGTCATCGTCTTGACGTCCCTCCCCATTCTGTGATTGGTTCCCTATCTCAGGCAAAAATCGGATCCATGGAATCCAGGCTGCCTAGCAGCGCAAAATGAAATCCCGCGCAAGGCAGCATGGGTATAGCCAGGCTAGGAGAAGCCCAGAGAGAAAGAGGGGAGGGGAAAGAAGAAGGGTAGTGGGAGAAGAGGGAGAGAGAGAGAGAGAAAGGGAGAGCCCTAGGCCTTATTATTAGCTAATTTGTGTGATGGAAGCCCTAAGTCCCATTTCATTAAGACGGATCACATCCTGTCCTCCCCCCCTTATTTCCAACTTTCTATACATCCTAAACTCCATTATCCTCTCCTGCCTAGAAAAAGCCAATCGCCTGCATGCTAATGTATTTTTTGTTTTGAAGTGTCCAAACTTGGGCTTTTCAGTAGAGCTTCAAACCGCCGCACATAAACCCCAATAGGTGTGTTTTATACAACACCTGATGCACTAGATCTTTTTGGATGATGTTACGAAACATCTTGTTCCTGTGGTAGTAACAATGTGGGTACAGCACGCTATGTGCTGCCAATACCACAGCTCCAGCTCAATTCTGCTGGAACTGACCAGTGTGTGCCTGCGGTGCCTGTGGCTGCTGCGGTTGCCTGGTAGGGTGCCGCTCTCCCTTGTCCTCCCTGGTTTGGTGCACTGCAGTCCTGCCTGTTCTCTCTCTCTCTCTCTCTCTCTCTCTCTCTCTCTCTCTCTCTCTCTCTCTCTCTCTCTCTCTCTCTCTCTCCTCTCTCTCTCTCTCTCTCTCTCTCTCTCTCTCTCTCTCTCTCTCTCTCTCTCTCTCTCTCTCTCTCTCTCTCTCTCTCTCTCTCTCTCTCTCTCTCTCTCTCTCTCTCTCTCTCTCTTTATTACTGTATACATCCCTTCGCTTTATATCTTAATCTTAATTCTCTCTCCATGCCCATATTATTCACAATACAATTCGCGTACTCTCTCTGCTCACGCAGTTATGAAGGCTAGATGCTAATAATAAACTTTTAATGGTTATGGAATAAAAGACCCTGCTTGTTTGCTCATTCCTTTTCAAACCCTCATCTCCTCCTCCTCTCCTCTCCATTCTCCCAGCCTGCTTTCTTTCAGACTAGCTGCCTTAAGGGGGCGGCAGTTGGGGGGGGTGGTACCTGGGTTTAAGGCTGCTGTAAGGCCGGCTGTAAAACCAGCGCCAGCCCAGCTTCGAGCTCCCCCGGCACACAGGGGAGCTGTTTGCCCCCCTCGTCGCTAACAACGTCTAACACTTCACATGTACAACATCCACCTGTGACACTCTGGGGGTGAGAGAGAGAGACCAGAGAACCAGAGCCCGACCAAGAGAAGGAGAGATACGGAGGAGAGAGAGAGAGAGAGAGAGAGAGAGAGAGAGAGAGAGAGAGAGAGAGAGAGAGAGAGAGAGAGAGAGAGGGCATGGTTCCCTCTTCGATCACCGCAACGCTCCCCTTCCTCGCCCCCATCCTCTCTTGGCTGCAGCGGGACAAGATGTGTGATAGCGATAGGATGGCTGCATACCACCGTTATCCACTCATCTCCTATATCACCACCAAGCGTGTCAGTGTGCGTGAGGTTGTGTGTGGCACTTTATTTTGAGACTGCACACAGTCTCTTTTGCTGTGTGAACTATGTGTGTGTGTGTTCTTGGTTCTTCAATCCCAAGGGCGTTTTTCCAGAGAGGATGGTTTCATGATAATTTACTAACTCTTCCAGAAGGGCTCACTTCCATTCCCCATGTTTCTCCCTCTCTAATAATGATCTCCCCCGGACCTGCCTTCCTGATCATGTGACTCACCTTTTTATTCTCTGCTTGGTCCACTCCAACTTTCCCCTGGTTCCTTCTCATCAGTCCTTCAAGCCCTCAAATCTTCAGTACATTCATTCATACATACATGGATATATATATGGACGTCGTACAGTCCATGGACGCTAGGAAATTCTATATCAATGATTCAATTCTTAATCAAAAGGTTGTTTAGGTATCTATTTAAGTAGTAATGTAAAGCCTTTGCCTTTTAAATTAAATAATCAAATTCATACCTTCCTACCTTCTCATCAGATAATGAAGAAAAATAAATGAACCAAAGGAGTTGGGGCTGTGGTAAATGGTGATTGACACGACTTGTAAACCCTTTCAACAAGACTTTTGACGAATTGTTTGATCAAGGAAATAATCATTAGGACTATCCTCCTTCATTCCTTATTGAGTGAGAGCCATATAGAGTGATTGAGAGAGAGGTAGGTTCGGTCCGGTGTGTACATTCTGCAGGTTATTCCCCAGCTCCTCCTCTGTCTATATATTACCTCCAATAATCCCCTTTCTTCCATCCAATGATGGAAGCATCTCCTCTCCACTGCAGCACCTTCAGCCCCCCCCCCCCCTCCCACATCCCTCTCCCATACACACACACACACACACACACACACACACACATCCACCCACGCACACACCCACGCCAAACACCCCCTCCCCCTCCCTGCTCTGAGACATGGTACAGGCTGCGCGTTGAGATGGCTTCAGCTGGGGAGCGATACAGAGATGAGAGAGCAGCCCGGCAGGTTTCTCCACACACACATACACGCATACACACACACACACTCACTCTCTCTCTTACACACATACATAAACACGCGCTCCGTAACTGCTCCCACTGACACACACCTTTCCTGCCTTGCTTCGCGGAGAGAGGACTTTGCGTGACGCGTTGTTTGTGTTCACCTCTTCGCCATGTAAGTACATATCTGTATGAAATGTGATCCACGGCTCCGTGGCCGTGTGTCAACTGTTTCCCTACACCGTCCTTTTGATGCAGTTGCTTGGGGTATAGAATAACTGAACGCTGCTGGCTGCTCTGGGAGGAAATCTCAGCTGTGTTTATGCGTGTGTGTTTGGCAGTCGTTTGTCTTCTGTATCTTAGTTCAGTATCTTATTGTGACGGCGGGATGTTGAACAGAAGTTTGGTATAATGAACTTATATTGTGGTGCATGATAAATGCTGTCCGGATCAATTGTGGATGTTATATAGTTACCGAACATACTATAAGCAACTCACCTGCTGAATACAGCGGCGTCATCTCTGTATCTCTGTATTGCAATGAAGCTCTGCTTAATGTATTTATGTCACAGTTAAACTGATGCAGGGCACCATGGTTGCCTGGCTGGTTATAAACCAGGGACAGTTTTGTAATGTTGGTTGCTCAGGTCAATGATAATGTTGTGCCTTCACAGCTGGGTCAGTAGCAGCCAATATACTCTTCTTCTGGTCTAAAGAGTCCCAGGCGGGCAGTTGTTCAGTAGCAGCGTGTCAGTTCTAACCTTTCACCAAAATAATTACCCATTTAGCCTGCCTATCAGCTGCAAGCTAATCAGTCATGCAGCCATTTATGCAATCTCTCAGTCAGCCCCTGAGTCGTTAACGCAAACAATCAGGCAGCCTGTCAGTCATTCAGTCATGAAAGAAGGCAAGCAGCTAGCCAATGTGGTAGCAAGTATGTCAGGCAGCCAGTCTGTAAAGGCAGCCTGTCACTCAGGTAGCCAGGTAGGCAGGCAGACATTCGGGAAGGCAGACAGGCAGGCAAAATTAAATTGATTTGCGTCTCTTGGGCTGCTGTGGCAGTGACCTCCAGCAGCCACAGCTAGAACAGAGCAGAACACGCCATGCAGTGCCTCTCAGCATATCTCCCTCTACTTCTAACACTTCTTCTATACGTCAACCTCTCTCTCCCTCTCACTCTCTCACTCTCTCTCTCACTCTCTCTCTCTCTCACTCGCTCTCTCGCTCTCTCTCTCTCTCTCTCTCTCTCTCTCTCTCTCGCTCTCTCTCTCTCTCTCTCTCTCTCTCTCTCTCTCTCTCTCTCTCTCTCTCTCTCTCTCTCTCTCTCTCTCTCTCTCTCAAGCACACACACGCACACTTTGAGTAACAGACACAACTTCAACTTTTTACTTTGCTTTACCAGAGGAAGGGTTGGTTGTGATTTTTTTTTCTCTGTTTTTTCTCTGTACAGCTGAGTAGCTAAGATACAGAGAAAGACCCTGTCTACTTACCCAATCATAGTCATGTCAATAACCACTTCCTCATTGGATCAGCCCATTACAAGGGCAGAGGTCACCACAGAAACTCTGGTGAAAGATATTGCCAAAACAAAAGGGATGAGGGGGAGATAGGAGAAGCAAAGGATTATGGAGAGTGCAGAATGGAGGAGCGACACAAGTCAGCCATGTCTGAAATTGATTCAGTTGTTCTTTTAACACAGTCCAGTAGTACAATACAAAAATTACTCATTCCATTCTCCATTTAATGAAGAACCAAGGGTTCATTTAAGTTCACTGTTCAGGTTTACATTATTTGTTTCTTTCATTTTTTCTCTTTCTTTCTCTCTCTCCAAGAGCTAACTTAACATTGTCTGTTAGCATTGTCCACGTTTTAAAATCCCTCTTTACCATTTCGTTTTAACCAAATGTAGTGCTTAAGCAGTTTTGAGGTGGAAGAAAGTGTTTCTGTAATAAAGTCCCATAATAATAATCCTATTCTCTCCTCTCTCCGCTCTCCTCTCCTCACTTTTGACTCCTCTACCAGATTACATTACGCTCATTTTCTACGTCATTGCTCAACTTGCGGGCTGTTCAGCCGGCATGTGTTGAATTTAATTAGACCAATCAGCTACTGGGGGGTTCCGACGTACTCATCTGGAGCAACAGGAGTGCACGCACCACTTCCTGAGGCCCTCCTTTGACCTTGCGGCAGGAGTGTGTTTCTGGCCAGAAAGAAGAGGAGTGTGACCATGCAATAAGCTCAGCCTGGTTCACTCTCAAATGGGGACAAAGGGATGGTGGAGCTTCACATGATAAGAGGAATGACTCGATGCAATTGCTCTTTCTGTGTCTACGTTTCCTAAAATGAAAAAATATATATGTTTAATAGTAGTAGTAGTCGTCCTAGTTTGATCATGGATATCAACTCTTGACTATCCCTTCATCAGAGAGAGAGAGAGAGCGCCAGAGCGAGAGGGTTATAGGTTTGGGTCAGTGTGTACCTTTTGCCTTTTCCTCCTTCCTGTTATTCCCCAGGAACATCTCTGCTGTCGATATATTTCCTTTCCAATAATCCTCTTCCTTCCATCTGATGATGGGTCCTCATTCATTACTTTTAGCTATGACATGGTGGCCAGGTGTGCACATGCATACTATAATCGGCTAATTGACCCCAACCTGTTGTGGCGAGGTACACGATAACACAATTTTGAGATACCTGGCATTGCAACTATCATGCCTTCTGCCATCCCATAACATCCAGTCTCCCTCCCCGGGTGTTGCAGTATCTATTGCTGTCATTCCCACTGTGACAGACTGTTTAAGGGAGCGAGCCCCTCCCGCCCTCGTCTTGCTCACAACCCTAGCTGAACTCCCCCGAATCCCCCATGCTGGAGGAAGCTGACGTTACATAATGAGATGCTGACAGGGAGAGGCAGGCGGCTCCACACAGAACAAGCAGGCAGGCGGAGGGAGAGAGACATTTTTAGAGACAAGGTGCATCTATTAGCAGGAAATACAACACGTGTCTGTATCTGTTTAGAGACAGAGGCTCAGGCCTTTACGTAACAAGGCAAACCCACCAGCAGATATATGCCTGCATGCCGTTGACAGAGGCCTATATATCATTGATCTAAAGAGGACAGAAGTGCATGTCATGGGCCAACATTTTGAGCTGAATTTAGCTGGAAGGTAAGCGGCATTCCTGTTTGCACTGGAAACCTTGTTCGTGCCAGAACAATATATGCCAACCCATTCATATTTGTTATTGAAAAAGGGTCGGACAATGTTAGAAGACTGCACGAATACTGACATATCATGGGTGATTTCTTTCCTCCTCTGGTCTTTTGATCTGTTTGTCTGTCCGAAATGAATGGTGTGGTTTAAAATGCCACACACACACACACACACACACACACACACACACACACACACACACACACACACACACACACACACACACACACACACACACACACACACACACACACACACACACACACACACACACACACACACACCTCATGAAATGCAAAATTGCCTTAACCTAAAACTCAGGCCACTCAAATGCCTTGTCATTCATGGGCGTGGTTTGGTGACGCATGGCATTTAGGATGAACCGTTGCTGACAGCAGAATACATCAGGGTAACCGAGGTCATTAATATCTGAAACATGTGTGCTGTAAAATGTTGAACGCAAGCGATGGGTGTCATAGGTTGCTTTGCATAATGGGAAGACCCTGGAGGTATTGTTCCATGTTGTTTGTTTCGCTGTCACCCCGCGACTGCAGTCAATCAGAAACGCTGCTATATGGGTCAGTTGTGCATACTGTTTAAGAGGTGTTATATTAAACAAGGTACAAAACTAAAAAGGGGTTACTTTGACAGATTAGTAAGACATTTTATGTTGTTTTTCTGCCAGTGTAGTCGGTTAAAGAAGATGTATGATGTCTGGATGATGTCATTGGATGTAAGTTCAATATTGTGACAGCTGATATGGTAAGATCCAGGAAAAATATGTTGCTTGATGATATAACCTTTCCTGGAAGATAACCTAAACCCAGTGGCAGTAAATACTATAATTCTAGAGATTATGGCAGAAATAGCTATTCTACATTCCCAAATAATTGTATGAAAGAATCCAATTATATTCATGTTACCATCTTCTGGTCCGACAATGAATACAATACATGGTGAGCATAAACGACCATGGTTAAAACTAGTATTTGTCAAAACATATATTTTGTGTAGGGTGGGCAGTGTCTGAGTACTCCCCCAGCTGTAACAGTGAAGTGTTGCTATCAAAGATGTCTGATGACTTTGTGTTAGAAATATTGTCAGCAGCCGGTACAGGTGAGACATGCCCACCTCAGCCTGAGCCGGTTTAGCCTCACACAGCCAAGCAGATTTTACGTTGGAAGGAGGATTGTTTCCTGCTCCTATAGCCCACACAAGCAATGTCCGAGCTACAAGCTACGCTATTGGTGTGCCCTTGGAAGACTTTTGTATAGATGACGTGAGATTTCCGAAATTGAATAAATACTGCACATATATACACAAAAATGCTTCAGGTAGCTCAAAGATATTCACTATTGTTTTTATTCCATTGGTATAGTCATCAACTTCATCCCCAAATTCCACCTGCATTTCCAACCACTGACGTCAGGACAATTGAAAGCTTTAAGTACTTTGAGGGAAGTATTTTTGCTATCTTGTTAACTGCCAGTATGTTATGAGTTAACAGGGTTATATTAGCTCACAGAATGTTGGCCAGCCGATGTGAGTTGAGGAGATACTGTGCACTAGTTAAGACCCATCCGCAGATGACAGGACAGAATGCTCATTACGTAGGGACAGTTGCTCCAGGGAATATTGACTTTACAAACATGGACCTGCATCACTTCCTTCCTGCACTTCCTGTTGAATACTAAAACCCGGGGACAGGTGGGACGCTTGGAAATGGGCGGGACCATAGGGTGCCTCAAGAACACTGCACACAGCATGCCATCCACAACATCGTCGTCTTCATCAGAGCGGATTCAGAACACGTTTAGGAGAGGAGAACACAGTAGAGACAAGTGATTACAAGATCAAGTAATGTCATCTAGTGAGGCTTATATGGTGACAAGGATTCGAGGCATAGGAGACTCACATTTTTTACCCCCAGTTTTGCTGTTGGTTTTATAAAATGGCTTACTTTCATTTTCAGACGCTGTGTGTAGCTTTAAATGGGCTGCTAACAGCTGCCTCCCACCCAATTAGAAAGCGGCGTTTGTTGCTGAAAGAGAGCTTGGCACTTTGCTGTTATGTAAGAATTCACCTCAGAGTGTCTTTGAGCTGCAGTGTGTGTGTATGTTTGTGTTTGTGTGTGTGCGCGCCCACGTTCTTTCTATATTGCAAAGATGAATCTGCTGCCAGCATGTAGAATTCTGTGTTACATATTTGTGAGATGTGAGATGGTTACATATTTGTGAGAGAATAACTTAAGGCATCTGAAAATTGTGTTTCATCGAAAAAAACAAAATAGGCTTTCATAAAGATGTTTACCTGATCCTACATTCACTATGATTAGTCTTTGACTCATGAAACCTAAACCTTAAATTTGATTTGATTAATCTTTGATAAGTCAACCCTAAATGTAAATTCCATTTCATTAGTAATTGATTAGTGAAACCCAAACCTTGAAATCCATTTGATTAGTATTTGATTAGTCAAACCATACCTTGAATTCGGTTTGATTAGTCACTGATCTCTTTCAAAGTTTAGTCAAAGCCAGAGCTTGACTTATATGTGATTAGGTATCTTGCATTAGTGTTTTTCACAGCCAGGGGGTGCTTGGAGTCAGACTTTACCGCTCACAGTTCTTGTTGATTTCCACTAACTTGTTGATGCTGGGAATCGTTTTTACAGTGAGGAAGCATTACTTGCGTTTCATTCATTTATTGATGGAGGTGCAACTAGGCTCAGAATGCAAAAGGACCTTTCTTTTTTGATTTCTCCTGTACTGTTTGATGAGAGTACGTTTATCTTTGTGTATGTGTTCATGTGTGTCTGGGTGCCTCACCTGATATTATGAATACAATTTGTTTACCCGACCCTGGTATCTCATCCCCATTCAGTACCGTACCCTCTCTTTCACCCTAAATTTCATAATTTCTGTCTCCTCCCCACTGGTTCCCCCCTCACTGCCATCAATTCTTTATTCAAACTCTACCCTCCCCTCCCCACCACCACATCCCCAACGTGCTCAACTGCTCTCACTCTGATTCTTCTCTGCTGTTACACACAACCTCTTCTCTC
>NC_079424.1:18892664-19007664 GCF_026213295.1 Gadus chalcogrammus
GGAGACTCCTTGTCTATTCAGTCCACATCCCATAATATCCATTGAAATAAAGACGCTTTAAATAGTGGTGTAATAGCTCTTGGGGGGGTGACATGTTTTAATGATAACGCAGGGATCTCCCCTCACAGGAATTCCATTTCATTCAGCACCTTCCCATTCAGAAAGTATCTACCTCTGTATCATCTCTTGTGCCCATGTAAAACAGGAGATTAGCATGGCATCACTCTCCCCAAAGGTGAACCTTTGGGATCTGATTGGATTAAGCAGAAGTACAAAATGATAACTACAAAAATGTTGCTTACCTTGTTTGTTGAATAGGTCTTGTTTGTTGAATAGGTCATACATTTAATCTAGATCTCACGTTGGTTCTTTTGGTGAGTGACTCTTCACCCGTGCGTATGGTGTACCTACACGCCCTTGTCCCTGCTGCTACACCCTAGGCTCTGTGGCAGTCTGGTGGGGACACAGGTGTGTGGCTTTAATCCGCCGGCTGAAATGAATTTAAACCATTTAATCAGTGCGTCAGCACTGTAGCAGCCCTGCTCTCGGTTCAATAGTTATTTGATGTACGACACATTTCAGTGTGGAGGTAACAGTGTACACATGCTGAATTGTTTGAATTATTTGATTGTGCAAATTATGTATATGGATAAATAGAAATGCATGAGTGAATAATGATTAATTTTAACTTGGCACACACCTGCAAGCACACGCCTGCATGTGAGCACTCAAGCAAGCACATACACACTCAGGCACACACACACACACGCACGCACGCACGCACGCACGCACGCACGCACGCACGCACGCACGCACGCACGCACGCACGCACGCACGTACGCACGCACGCACGCACACACACACACACACACACACACACACACACATAATAAATACCCAGTACATTGCCAATAATATCACTTAAGATACAAACAAGCAAAGAGAAGAAGGAAGCCGAAAGTAACACACAACAGAAACAGGTTATAGGCTGTGTTCACGCACACGTACGCACATGGTGTCCAACGGACAGTATACAGTTTACAGAATACATTCAGGGCAGTGGGGATTCAGGCTGCAGGGCCAGAGCAGCTGACTTTTGGATAAGCTGTGTTCCCATTACCTTGTTATACCCACTTTTAGTTAACCTAGTACAACACAGTGCATGGAGAAAGTGCATTGTATCCTAAAGGTAACATTATTATTAAGATGGTCATATCAACATAATTTTTAGATGCACAAACATGCGTGGACACATTGGAAGCCAAGGGGACGTAAAATAAGGGAGCACCCTGTATTTCAAATATTTAACAAAACTAACTCAGTTATATTAGGTTTTCCTGAGAGAGAGAGAGAGAGAGAGAGAGAGAGAGAGAGAGAGAGAGAGAGAGAGAGAGAGAGAGGTAGAGAGAGAGGTAGAGAGAGAGGGTGAGAGTGAGAGAGGACTTTAAGCCTTGTTTCCTTTCTCAACTTGATTTGTTGTCTCTTACCCCTCTGCTAGACTAAGCAAGAAAGCATCTTGTTGCAGGGGTTAAGAAGGGCTTTGATATTTCAATGTTTACGAGGCCAAAGGAAACCAAAGCCCTGTCCATATCTATCTCTATCAATGGGGTGGGCATTTATCCAGCAAGAATAGAATAGGTTGCAATGTGCTCTCCTTTTATGGCCATCCGTCCCCCAAAATACTGCCAATGGGATTTCTCTTTTAGTGAATAGCAGGCGCGTGCCGTCCATATGGGCAGATGGGGCAGCGAACTACTTGCAAAAGCATGCTCCCAAAAAGTGTTCCTCAGCAAATCATTGATCCAAGTCTATTTTTAATAATGTGATTGTCACATTAACTGTCAATAGTTTCTGTAGGCTTTCCGACTATTTTTGGTCTGTTGACATAAAATTGATGACGATGTTGGAGGCGATTCTAGTTGAGTTTAACGCGTCATGCAATTTTGGGGCGGGGCAGCTCAGTGACCGCGTTCTTCCGTATTCTTATCGCATAACCCTGCAGGCTGCAATATGAATTGTAATCCACGTGAAATGGTGAATGGTCGTAAAGTAGTCTGCCCCATGGTCATTTTGCTGTTGTCGTTTTAACTCAAATTATTCTGCCAGTATCTTTCGTCATTTCTATATCAGATGCAGATATGGCGAGTGGTGTTTCTGCTCAGTAGTTTCTGCTCCACTGAAATTACGGGTCACTGCACGCTACTGCTGAAGAGTGCTAGTCCTTCAGTGCAAATTCATCAAAACTATCAAATTGGTTACTACCAAAACTAACCAACGACCCCCCCCCCCCCCTCATACTTTGCAACGATGAGCACAGCATCTGAACACAGTGAGCTTATTCTGAGGAAAGGAGAGAGGAGGCTTTGGAAGCAGAAATCTCCTGGTTGACTGCACTTCTGAAGGTTATTTGATTCTGTTTGCGTTGACCGCCGATCACCACCCCTGTCAAAGCATTAAAAAAAATAAGGCAAAGCCCTAGCGATTGCATATTGCAGGGGGGAAGCTGCACACGTGTCAAATGTGTTAACATTAACACTTCACGATTGGTCACACATACATCTGAACATTTTTTGAGGATTGTGTCCTGAACATATCCGACATGTTGCTCTTGTTGCTCCCAACGCGGCACTGATGCGCCAGAGACGCGGTCGGTGAAGCAGGTCAAAAAGCAATGCGACGCTACGCTTTCATGGTCTGTGTAGCTCCAGGGTTCGTGCACTGCTTGTGACAGGAACCAAGAGCCGCTCTCTAACTCTCCTCCACCTGCTGACCCCTCCACCCTTCCGGCCCACAGCTTGGAGAAGGAAGTGACGTCTGAAATTGTTTGCGCCAGAAGGGAAGACGTGATCAGGGTAAAACCGCATGCCTAATGGTGCCACGCAACCACCGCAATTCCTTCATCCAGTGGCGTCCGGCCCATGAGCATAGACTGGAACACATCCCGTTGGGCCTGCAACCTTTTTGCCGGCCCCTTTCTGTCTCTTTACCGGCCCTCTCTGTGTGCCATGTGTCATTCGAGGAGCGCTTGAGATTGTGCTGCCCTAAAATCGTGACTGTCTTATGTATAAATCTGGATATGGTCTTCCCCCCTCCCTTATAGACGACATTTCGAAGTTTAAAGATAATTTTATTTCCTTTCTTTTTTCACGTTATTTTCTGCCACAGAGAGGAGGTGTGAGATACACAATGGAACTCTTAAACTCCAATCATGGGTCGTTCACGGCTGAGGTCTAGTTTATCACGGATAAATCCGTCGTGGGCTTTAATGCACTACCGTGCCATCGTCATGTAGCAGTAAGCGTAAGAACGTCAAGCAGAACTTCTGAGACAGCTGCTGCCTGCTAAAAGATGTCCCCACTTGCTGAATAAAAGCAACACACACGCATGCACACACACACAGTGATTCACGGCCGCTTACTTGGTATGCAATCGCTACATTTATATACAGCACACGTCGTGTATGTGTGTTTGTGTGTGTGTGTGTGTGTGATTCCTTCCCCGTCACGACAGCGTGATGTGATGGCGTGGACCATGACCACCCCAACAGTCCACGTTCTGTTGAGCCCACACGCTGTGGGCCTCCGCATCTGCCGTGGCCTGGCTCTCGTTCCCTGGTGACAGTGTGAGAACGCCATTGCTCGATTGCCCATGGGAAAAAATGCAAAAGGAATGTGTACGTGTGAGTGGGTGTGTATTTATGACTCACCTATAGTTGTGTGTGTGTGTGTGTGTGTGTGTGTGTGTGTGTGTGTGTGTGTGTGTGTGTGTGTGTGTGTGTGTGTGTGTGTGTGTGTGTGTGTGTGTGTGTGTGTGTGTGTGTGTGTGTGTGTCTGTGTGTGTGTGTGCATGTGAGTTTGTTTGACTGTGTGTCTGTGTGTGTTTGAGTCTTTGCGCCTAAGGGTGCTTTTTTGTCGGTGTGTCACCCATGGAAATATTTTGGGCTCAGTCGTAGCAAACAGTTGTGGTTCGCCTTTGACTGTTTGTGTGGTCCAAGTATTTAAAACATGACTCCTGAAATAGGAATGTGTGTCTGTGTGTGTGTGTGTGTGTGTGTGTGTGTGTGTGTGTGTGTGTGTGTGTGTGTGTGTGTGTGTGTGTGTGTGTGTGTGTGTGTGTGTGTGTGTGTGTGTGTGTCCTATAGATGTGTGTTTCCCTGTGATGGTGCTCTTTGTTCCTCAGATGTATCCTACATAATGTTGTGTTTGCTCGACAGAGAGCAGGATGAAGCCTCCAGCTTGAGATCAATATCTTTAAACTTGTATTTCATGTGTGGCAAATGAAATGAAATGCGCTCTCTGGCTTTGACTCCACCTTTGCTTTGAACCTCGTCAACCCCAATTTGTAATAGAAAAAAAGAAAAGGGTTTTACTTTTTTTTTTTTTTATATGAAAAAAACAACAACCAAGTAAATAATATAATAATCTATAGAATATAATAATGTCAGTACAGCAGTGGTTCCCATCCTTATAGGGACCTTGACCCCATTTCTAGATGTGAACAATTTTGAGAATAGATCTTATTGCTCTTCTACACACTAAATGATTAGTAGTACTCTGCGCGTGGTTATATATTATGAGGTAGTCCATTTGTACTATGAGATCTGTACAAAATAATAGAAAAATGGTTTGCTAAAATGGATCATCAAATTTTTTCAACGTATGTAAGCAATCTCCTGCGACTCCATATCCGCAGACCCCAAGTGGTGCTGACCCCAAGGTTGGGAACCACTGGATTACACGCAAGCTAAAACAACAATATTCATCTAATCCATGAGGTCAAATATGTTCAGATGAATCTAGCTTGTGGCAGAGCTATCAGTAGGGAACGTCTCATCTCTCTACATTCTTCTCAAAGCCTTTCCTTCGAAAGGCATTCATTATGTTTGTCTCCTATTATATTCATGACCCCCTTGTTCTCGCTCTTTTCTGCACCATTTTGTCATTATACCCCAACATATTCTGACACGGATGTTATTCATAGCATCCTTGTGAGATAAGCAGCGCCTTGGATAATTGCTGCCATTTTATATTCCGTTCCGAGAGACAAAACCTTCCATTTGTGTCATAAAATGGTGTCATTATTGTTAAGGTCGATCCCAAGGGCACCGTGACATATTTCACAGGCCCTCCATCTTTTCAATCAGAGCACCATAATCATCCACTTTTTTAGCTGTCTGCTGGCTGATTATTCATCATTTTACCCTGACCACGACCAGCCTCCGTCCCTCTCTTTTATAGTTCGCTGTCTTTGTTTGTGTCTTCAGTTGAGCCCGGACCTCGTCTTTGTTGCTCTCTGTGTGTACTGCTGGGAGAAGAGGCTGGCTGACTGCACGTCCCCCACATTGATTTTTAGCCGAAAAATCACACATCAATACTTTATTGTTGTTTGGCATCATCGCGGTAGCCCACGGTTTCCATGGCGACTTGTTTGAGATGTGATGTTGCTCAGCTCTGTGAAGGAGGAGGTGGGAGGAAAGATGTTGAATTGGAAATCTGGTGACAGTCTGGCGCATGTGCACACAGACAGACAAACAGACAGGCAGGCAAACAGGCAGGCAAACAGACGAACAGGCAGACGGAGAAATAAACAGAGCATGCACGCATACAGGATTTTGTATGAAAGTTGAAGTGTCAAATACCTATGAGGCTCTACAAGCATGAATATTTCAAGTCATAATGTGTTCACGACACGTGTTGACTTTATATAATGCAGTTCCATGTATGGTTCAATATAATTGGGCTATTGAGAATAATGCACTTCAGAGTGTACACTGTTGAGTGAAATACCATAAACAGATTGGATTTGAGTGTGCACTTTCTACTGCTAATCATCCATTTTCTACCAAGGACATTTGAAGGTCACCACTATGGATTTAGCTTATTTGCTATTTTCTCTTCAGTGCACGACACACATGCAACCACACGCACACACACACACACACACACACACACACACACACACACACACACACACACACACACACACACACACACACACACACACACACACACACACACACACACACACACACACACACACACACACAAATGCACGGACACACATTCCTCAAGTCTTGGGTCTTTCCATTCAACGAGTTGGATGCATAGCGTTTCCATGGTGATCTATTTTTAGCGACGTTGCAAAAAAGGGCCAACTGTTAGAGTAAGCCATCCTGTTTCCACTGACTGACTGAAGAGTCTTATTCCCCCTCCCTGCAGGATGAATGCTACATGCTTTTAAAATGCCCGCTCCTGTCTCTTTCACCACGTCTGCATATTAACTGTCCCTCCGCCACTTGTCACCACCCACTTTGATTCCTCCTCATATTACAAGCCGAGAATATTAGCCTAGGCTTATAGAGGAATTATAGAGGAGAAATGGGAAAAGAGAGGAGGGGTAAGGAGGGACCAGATTGAGGAGTAATGAGGAGGAAAGTCTCATCAAAGAGACTTTTTTTTCTCTCCACATGTTTGCGTCACTGCTAGCTACGAACGTTTATACTGCTGGCTCAGTGTCCTTTATGTCCTCTAGCACAGCACCAGAGCAAACATACAAACCTTTACTGGTCAGTCTACCTTTACTGGTTGACTGACAGATTTCGGTACAAATCACCAACTGGCACTAATTGACTAAATGCTGTAACAGTAAACCGATGCACTAGGTCCTTCACTGCTGCTATTAGGCTTTTAAACACAGACAGAAGTCATTTTGAACCCTTAAATTTGGTTATTTATATGAACCATAACCAGGGTTTTATTTGATTTACTGCTGCTCGTTGTCTCCTTGTACTGACCTATGCACATTGATCTGTGGCTTCTGACAAATGACTTGCCTTGTCTGAAGTAATTTTACGTCGTGTGTATAGGGTAAGCTACAACCTATAGGCCTTCTTGGGAGATATACAAATCTGAATCTGAATTTGAAAAGGTAAACCCTACACTCCTATTAAATCAATCAGCCTTTCGTGTAAAATTGCAAAAAAATAAAAAGAATTGCTTAACAATACAATGAATATAAAGTAAAATGGATTCAGAGACTGCTGAGCTAAACAGGTATGGTATTAAGAGTCTGATGTCATATACAATATGCATATAATATTCATCAGACTATGAAGTATTCTCTCCTCATTAAATTATTCTTCCTTTGGTCGACCTGTTTTGGTCTAACATGACCAATACAGCCAAATGGCGCCAACTCCAACATAGCAAAAGCCTTCTGCATGGAATACTAAGCGGTCATGACTCATCCCTGGACTCAGCTGACCAGTGAGCTCTCCCCTGTCTCCCTAGGGATCTCCCCAGGAGTAACCGTATGTTTGGGAGGGAGCCCAATATTTTAGTCACCGGAGCCCAATATATAAGTCACCAGCAAGCAGCCGTCAATGCTCCCGAATTGGCCATATATACTACCGCCGGAGCAGGGTAAAATGTACGCATTTAACCACTGAAGGGGGCTTGATTGCAAGGGACGCTCACACACAAACTCCGAGCCATTTATAGAGGACTGGCTGCACGACTTTTTAACAAGGTTAAAATAAAGTGCCATCTCGAAGTTTAGCCTGTAATAAAAAACTGCTGAGGACGGCGATATTCTACTTTTAACGCCTCACCATTGGGGCCCCTGTGAAAGAAGAACACATTTGCATCCTATTACAAGCTAGCCGTGCCTCAAGACAGGGCCAAATAGAAATAGAGTGGAGGGGATTAGTGTATATGAATTCATTTATATTCACCCCCCCTTCCTCCCATCTCCTCTCTGGATGTCACACAGATTAATGATCCATGAATCCAATGAATTGTTGTGAATGCAGGCAGTGAAGATGTGGCTGGGAGGTGATCGGTACTGGTGCGGCCTAGAGTTATGGTGCCTTGCTGCAGTTGTATATTCATGTCCTTGGCAGAGATGGAGCGAGAAGCCATCCAGACAGACACTGTAACCAATCGTAGCATTGAGCCATTTATTGCATCAACTGCATTTCACCTTATCAAACTTGAATTCTGCAACACACACACACACACACACACACACACACACACACACACACACACACACACACACACACACACACACACACACTCACACACACACACACACACACACACACAAACACAAACACATTCAAACTAACTTATCGAAACATACATTTCTAAAAGTAGTGGACTCTTTTCTGGTACCTGGCACCGCACTTTCTCAGTAGGTGACTCAAGCATTGGCGTGTGTTTAAGCCTGTGTGCGCACTGTGCTGCTCATCACTTTATGGGGTTCCCCATTTGTTTAACCCAATGCCTTTCTACAGAAGTCTTGGTACGCACAATGGCATGGTATCATGTGCACACTGTGTGTGTGTGTGTGTGTGTGTGTGTGTGTGTGTGTGTGTGTGTGTGTGTGTGTGTGTGTGTGTGTGTGTGTGTGTGTGTGTGTGTGTGTGTGTGTGTGTGTGTGTGTGTGTGTGTGTGTGTGTGTGTGTGTGTGTGTGCATGCGAAGCAGTGGCCCGGGAAGATCAATGGAATAGCGTGCTAGATTCTCTCATGGAGACAATTAAGGAGAATGGCTAATGAGCATATTTATAGTGCCATCTATTTGCAACCAGGGCATTCTCCTACGTAGGACGCCAGGAACTGTTCTCCTTTTATACTCACCCTGGTTTAGACTCACTGCTCCTGTCATTATCTCCCTCGTTTTGTGACTCTTTATCTCCCTCTGTCTCTCTCTTTCTCTCAGACTCTTGCTTATTGTGTCCTGCTAGTATCTGTGTGTGTTTATGTGTGTTTGTGTGTGTGTGTGTGTGTGTGTGTGTGTGTGTGTGTGTGTGTGTGTGTGTGTGTGTGTGTGTGTGTGTGTGTGTGTGTGTGTGTGTGTGTGTGTGTGTGTGTGTGTGTGTGTGTGTGTGTGTGTGCGCGATGCGTGCATATGGGTGTGCATGTGAGTGGCAGTCTAAATGTAATTTCAACTAATTTATGAAAACCAACAAGCTATTTGCTGTTTCTCTGTGTGTGTTTGTGTGTGTGTGTGTGTGTGTGTTTGCATATTTGTGCACTTGTGAACACAGGCTCAATTTGCGGAAACCATCCATTTATTGACTACTCATGTCCATCTCATTGAAAGGGGGACATAAATCGAAGCTGTGAAAGTGTCCTAAACCACGCTGCTTTACTTCAACTCAATTGTACTCAAATACAGTGCTGTGAGACTTTAGTCGATAGCAGCCAGTGCACACTGTGGCAGTGGTCCTTGGGCGTTGCCGCGGCTCATAAAGCCAGACGGTGTAACAGGGTCAAATGGCCTGATCAATGTTTTCAGCTCTTTCATCTGGAATTCAAAATAAATGTATTTGATAAAAAAATTTTTTTTTATTATTCAATAGTGGCCCAGCGCCCCCCATTAGTGTATCGGAGAGACTACTTCAGATCAATGGATAACCATCGACCCATGACGTGGACATGACGGATGACCTGACACACCCCTTACTTGATCCCTCTCTCTCTCTCTCTCCCTCTCTCTCCCTCTCTCTCTCCCTCCCCCCCCCCCCCCCGTCTCGGTCCCAGGTCTGACCAGTTCCCAGGCCGACCTGGACAAGAGGAGAGAAGTGTACGGCGAGAACACGATACCTCCGAAGAAGCCAAAGACCTTCCTGGAGCTGGTGTGGGAGGCCCTCCAGGACGTCACCCTCATCATCCTGGAGGTGGCCGCCGTTGTCTCCCTGGGCCTGTCCTTCTACCGGCCGCCCGGAGACACCTCCGTAGACTGTGAGTCATGACCAACCCTTCAGAGCGTTCATCCACATTAACATTTAGGGTATTTTGTAGACGCTTTTATCCAAAGCGACGTACAACCATTCAGGGTTAGGCGTCTTCCTCAGGGACACCTCGACCCTCGAGGAGGAGCCGGGGATTGAACTAGCAGCCTTCCAGTGACCAGTCAACCCGCTGTACGACCTGAGCTACCGCCACCTCCGCGTTCACTCTGTCCAAAATGCATGCTGCTCGCCTAAAAGGGTTTGGCCAGGTTTTTCCTCCAAGACCCCGGGTTAGCTGTTGACGTGGTCTATGTCGAGGTGTAATTCAGCCATGATTTTGTTTCAACTCACACCGTGTCTCGGTGTACGGGCGTTGTGAAATTGGGTAACTAGGCGATTAATGACATCCTTTCTATTCCGAAACAAGTGTTTAGCAGATCCCATAGCTGTATCATGTTCTACCTGCCACTGTCCATTCTCACGGATGGAAAGACTCTAAGAATTAGAACCGCTGAGAATTTGGAACGTTGGAATCTTTGCGACTTCGCCTCACCGGTTGCGATGGAATGAGTTGGTTAAAAAGAAAGAGGCATTTCTTTGGTCGATCTATGTACATTCATACAACCAGTAAATTAGCACTTCTATTTGAATGAGTAGGGATGCTTAGGCTGCGTTCCAATCAGTTTAAAAACACACCCACCTACACTTACCCTTGCAAATGATGTTGCTATGCACTCAGAATTAATAATCATCACACTGCCTAATGGCAGCCACCGTCATTGCTCAGAATTCCAACTGCCCACATCAGTCTCTAAGTCTGTGAGCATGAGCAGTGGCCTGTATACACAGAATCAAAACTGGATCTGTTTATCTGCTGGCACTATTGGAGAATAACTAGCCAGGGTAGTTTGGATGTGCTTTCTTGTGTTGGACAAAACAAAGATACATTTATGGGATATACTAAACTCTCGTATGGAATAGGAGGGATGTAAATTAATCGCCATACCCTCTCTGGTTGAACAACCACTGCTGGGTGATGGAAAACACATCTCTTAAAGCAGGAATGTCGGGACAGGCATCCAGTTCATAATATTCATAATACTGAATATTCAGAATATTTTGCCAGTGGGCCATACGCTCAATTAACATTGTGTTATCTCATTCAACGATAGATGGTGACTGAACAGACAGTTATTTACATGGAAGTCTTTGAAGTGATGTTTAAGGTTGCAACATTAAAGCAATTGTAGTTTATTTTGCAGGGACATAAAATTGGTGCATGTCTATGCAGCACAGCATGCCTTGATCAAGGCAAGGGGTCAGGTACTCTTACCGCGGGGAGCAAGCGCTGTGTGTGTGTGTGTGTGTGTGTGTGTGTGTGTGTGTGTGTGTGTGTGTGTGTGTGTGTGTGTGTGTTTCTGTATATGTCTCTCTCTTTGTGTGTATTTATGAGTGTATGTATGTGTGTGTGTGTGTGTGTGTGTGTGTGTGTGTGTATGCTAGGTATGCATGTTTGAGTTTGTGTGTTTCTTGTCTTTATATGTATGTATGTATGTATGCATGTGTGTGTGTGTGTGTGTGTGTGTGTGTGTGTGTGTGTACGTGTACGTGTGCGTGTGCGTGTGCCTGTGTCTGTGTCTGTGTCTGTGTCTGTGTCTGTGTGTGTGTGTGTGTGCGTGTGCGTGTGCGTGTGCGTGTGCGTGTGCGTGTGCGTGTGCGTGTGCGTGTGCGTGTGTGTGTGTGTGTGTGTGTGTGTACGTGTGTAGGGATGGTCTTGTGTCTGTATATGCATGAGTGTGTGCCTGTGCTTGCGTGTGTGAAATGTAATGCGCGTGCACGATGGCTGGCGCTGGGCACTGTGGAGGTTAATGAAGGGTTGACTAAAGAAATAACCTTGAGCTACCATACATCAGCCCCGCGAGGCGTGAAGCAGGAAATGAGGACGGTGGCCATAATGAGCTGCTGAGTCAGCCGGATCAATCAGGACTCGCGGCACTATCACAAAAATGGATTTCAATTACTCTGCCAAGGGGACCAATCATCCTCACGAGATATAATCTGTAGAGCTGTACATCTCACACAGAACAGGGGCGCCTGCATCCCACTTCAGCCCAGTTCAGACCTTTAAAGAGCCAACAAGGTATACGTATACGTGTGTTTGTAAACAATCATAGTTTATCAATAGTTCATCCGATATACGGATGGCCATGTTTCTAATGCTGGTTGATCAATTGGTTGAGATATCAGCCATTAGGCAGTGGAAGAACAATCTAAACATTATATCCTCTATCTGATTCTTATGCTCGATAAATCACTAAACGCTTTGGATCCAGATTTTGCTCAACGATCAAGTGCTATTTAACCACATACATTGTCACTCAACACTCCCTTGTTATTAAGCAGTCACTCAAGATGCTCGTAGGTGTTTTTATGTTATCATTTGCTCAGCAAAGCCAACATGAAGTGGGCAGTAATGCTAAAAGAATCATTTGACGAAAGGTCTGTGTTGAAGATATGCCTGTATGCCAGTTTCTGCTCACACGGAGTACATGTGAATTATTATATTCTGCAAATTCACTCGAGTGGATCTGTGGGTAACAGTGACGGGTGAAAAGCGTGTGGGCAGGGTGTTATCTTGGCTCATTTACATGTATTCAAATATTAAATCCCTTAATTGCTTGGATATCAAACAAAGGATGTGCAAAAACGTGCACCCCAGGGCTTTCAACACCATTCTGCCGTTGCCCTGCAGTTCCAGCACTTTGGTTTCACAATCAAACGCTAGCACGGGGGATGACACATGAACATGAGTTTAAAATACATGTTAACCCAACCTGCGTACAACAGATGGGACATCTTTCTGTCTTCAAAAAGTTGTTAGTAGTTTGTGCTTCAATGTGTGCCGAAAAACAAACAGCAGCAAAATATTAATCAGGCTGAACAACGGTTTGCAGGCATTCGGTTTAATTTACGCAGTGTGACCGGCTGTATTGAGTTGGTCGGGACGCCTATTCGTGTTTAATTATTAGATTAAAATTGTCTGGTTTAGAGCCCCTCTGTTTTAAAAACCCTCCATTGTATAACACTTGGCAAGGGTTTTCACTGCAACAGCTGTTGATAAATAGAGGCACTGGTATTGGGTACATAACTTCTCCAATATCAGACGTTTAAATCGAGCCGGTCTGGGCTGCAACAGTAGACACAAAGTTAGTGAAAGTGAATCCAATAGACGGTGGTGTGTGGGCATATGGTACTGATGAATGACCTCTGAATCTGTTGGCCTTTCAGCACCAAGGACAGCTACGATAATCTTAGCGCGTACATATTTGTGAATGTTTGTGTCAGTGTGTGCTTATCTGAGTTTATTTACAGTGTCTGTGTGTTTATTTGTGCATGTTTTTATCATTTGTAGGGTATTTGTGTGTGTTTGAGAGAGAGTGCATCCGCATCTCTAAACCTGTTCAATGGTGGAACTCATCCAAACATTTAGTCGGATCACAATTAAGGGGCCAGTGTTTTTCCTCTAATGATGAAACCTTAATAGCTCTCTAAATAGACACACTCAGTGCTTTAATCCCTGTGACCATCCCCATCAGCTTTACTAGTTGTTAATTCTTTCCAATGAAGCCTGTTTCTTAGTATGCATTTGGTTAGCAGAAGCCAGCCCCATGCAGCCCCACTGTTGCCCTTCCTCCAGCCTTAGCAGAATCAAAGAGCTTAACACACCAACGCTGCTAAAGCTGTCCCTATAGCCAGGATAATACACATGTATATATATATATATGGGCTCCCAGTATGGCCAGCCATTGTTAGGCAGTCCAGGGGTTCTCTAGTCCCCTGGCGGCCTCAGCCAGACGGTTAGACATGGAGGTCTGAAGCACCGTGGCTTCCTGAATAACACATGTATCAGGGTTAAGGGGAGCGGGAATGACACTCGATGTGTTTCCAATTATCCTTCCATTTGTCAATGCCAGACCGGTAGACCCCTGGCCATTCATTTGCTAAAAGAAGGAAATAAATGTACAGGGATGGGGAAGTGCAGGGTGTGTGTGTGTGTGTGTGTGTGTGTGGGGGGGGGGGGCTTGGAGGACATTTTGAGAAGGTCACTGCATTGTGAAAGGCTTCCGTCTCCTATGTGTCAGGGGGGGGGGGGGGGCATGATTTAGGGGCCGAAATGTAATGAAAGAGAAAATGTGATTGATGCCAAAAATTGACATTTGTGGCCGAAAATAATCCTACCAAATCGTATATTGTACAAACATAACTTCACTAAGATACATAGCAAATGTATTTTATTGCTTGTGTGTTTCTTTGCACCAAGACAAATTCCTTCTGTGTTTAGATATGCGTCTCATAAACCAACGGCGTACCTGGTAACCATCTGTGAAATGGAAGTGTCTGGATATTGAACATTTTGAAAAAAGAATTACAATAAAACAGGTCCTGACACCAGAAACCATCGGTAGAAAGGAGAAAGAATTAAACCAGGTCTAGCAGGAGATGCTCGCTGTTCCTCTGTACCCGCGGCCCTCAGTGCTAAGCCTTCCCCTGTCCCCCCCCCCCCCCCCCCCCCCCCAAGCGTGTGGCGCGGCGGCCGGCGGGGAAGAAGGCGAGGGGGAGGCGGGCTGGATCGAGGGAGCGGCCATCTTGTTGTCTGTGGTGTGCGTGGTGCTGGTGACGGCGTTCAACGACTGGTCCAAGGAGAAGCAGTTCCGCGGGCTGCAGAGCCGCATCCAGCAGGAGCAGAAGTTCCAGGTGGTCCGAGATGGTCAGGTGGTCCAACTGCCCGTGGCCGACCTGGTGGTGGGCGACATCGCGCAGATCAAATACGGTGAGGAGGCGGGGAAAGGGCTGTGTGTGTATGGGGGTGTGTGTGTGTGTGTGTGTGTGTGTGTGTGTGTGTGTGTGTGTGTGTGTGTGTGTGTGTGTGTGTGTGTGTGTGTGTGTGTGTGTGTGTGTGTGTGTGTGTGTGTGTGTGTGTGTGTGTGTGTGTGCGTGCGTGCGTGCGTGCGTGCGTGCGTGCGTGCGTGCGTGCGTGCGTGCGCGCGCGCGCGTGCGTGCGTGCGTGTGTTGCTAAACTTGACTTTGTGTGATCCCGGTCGCTCCAACTTAATTTGTTTATACCGTCTACTTTTTTGGTGTTTTTGTTCTGTTTGTCTTGTCTTTTCCTTACTTTAGTATTTAGTTTAGCATTTTAACCTTAGCGTCTATTTTTGTTTGCATTCGTACTTTGTATTTTTTTTTTATGGTGTTTTTCCACTGCTGCTGGGCCATTGCAACAAGCAATTGACTCCTACGGGGGATTAATAAAGTTGTGTCTGTATCTATCTATCCATCTATCCATCTATCCATCTATTCATCTATCCATCTATCTATCTATCCAGGTGACCTGCTGCCTACTGATGGAATATTGATTCAGGGAAACGATTTGAAAATCGACGAGTCCTCGCTGACAGGAGAGTCGGACCACGTGAAGAAAGACACGGAGCACGACCCCATGCTGCTCTCTGGTACGTGCCTCCGCCCTGTTCCTTGGGTTACGTCAGCCGCGCCCGGCTGTTAAAGAGTGGCCTTAGGGCCAATCATGTTCAGCAGAGTAGGTTTTGTTACAAGCTTTGCGGCTCGAATGATTCTTGCCTCCCTTGTCCAGCCACTGATAATGTGCAGCAAGCAGGTCATTAGCGTGGGTTAACTCTTGATGGGGTAACGCAGGTCTTGAATCACCCTGAACATAAGCTCGCTTATTTCATGGCTGATTACTAAATAAATCAATAATCAGACACAAATTACCACAAAAAAAAACAAAAAAGGATTTCAGTGATTTATAAATATTTAGATTGCTTCCGCTCATGATACAGTAAGAACTCCTCTCCATAGCAACTGCCTGCTATACATAGCAGCAGACTGCTATACACAAATAATTATTAATTATACATAAGAAGGCTATTGGATAAAAATATGTCTTAGAAGAGATTTAAAAGATGGTATGGAGTTGGCCGGCCTGATTTCCTCCGGGAGGTTGTTGAAGAGCACCAGGGCCCTGATAGCAGAGGCCCCGTCTGCCTTGGCCCTGAGCCTGGACTACGAAACCGCAAAAAGGCCCCTCCCAGAGGAGTTAAGGCTCCACGGGGGCCGGCACAGGGAGAATATCTGAGATATGAAGATATACTGTAAATACAAGTATCAGTGATAGGAAATGTGTTTTATTTATTTATTTAGTTTTAGTAGGCAGACATTTGAAAATGTTAGTAGCCCACGGACACATTTTATTGGCTAAGTGCAGGAAAGATTCAAACTGCAAACAGAAAACACTGTGCCAATAAAAATATAAACATGATTTGAAGGCTGGCATGGATTGGATGTCCTTCCACATTTATTGGATTTTCATTCGATCATCGCTGAACAGTCAGAAGTGCCCTTCCTATGACATAATATTCAGAATGATCAACAACAATCCTCAAAGAAAGACCAAGACAAGGTCAAAACTATCAAACCATTTAGGTTCGTGATTTAGGATTTTACTTCTCTGTCTCCACAAAACCTGTTCTGCTGTACAGCATGTCACTGTACTACATTGTTTGTATTGTATTGGATTTTAAAAGTTATTGTACCTGCAATGTGCGCTACCTGCGGGTTTGACGCAACAACACTATGCATTCTTATGTAAATATATATATGAATACATACCGTACGTATACGTGACAAATAAAAGCTCTTGAATCATGCTCCTCATGAAGAAAATGTCGATACTATACATTTCTAATTCAGAAGTCAATATACTATAACACTTAGTCATTTTTGACTGTACAAATGATGGATTTCTGTGTCCATCAACCAATATAAATAAGTGTCCAAGAAGAATGCGCTGTAGACAGCGGTCCCAATGTATCTGACCTGTTGCGTGGGAAAGAAGCCTATGCGTGGATCTTCTCCCCTGCTGCGTGCGTGCGTGCGTGTGGGTGTCAGGGACGGCGCTCTGACTGCAGGCCTTCTTTCTCTACGGGCTCTGAACACCCTGCATTAACGCAGCGTTTCACTGACCCCTGGCCACTCAGAGTGCTTTAACATGAGCGCCGCACATCCACATTAGAGTGCGGTTGCCAAGGGGACCCGCTCCACCTCCTGGGCTACCGCCACCCCCAATACGTATGTTTTTCGAGGTCTGTATTCGGAGGCTGAGTGTGGACGGGTGTTAGGGTGTTAGCGACTGATTGAGACCCCTGTGTCTCCCCCCCCTCCAGGCACCCACGTGATGGAGGGCTCGGGGCGCATGGTGGTGACGGCGGTGGGCGTGAACTCTCAGACCGGGATCATCTTCACCCTGCTGGGGGCGGGGACCGAGGAGGAGGAGCTGAAGGAGAAGAAAGGTGAGGGGCTTCGCGGGGCCGGCTGACGCACGCCGAAACCTTGATCCGTGTGGCTGTGCTCTGCTATTTACCCACCGGTACCCAACAGCCTGGGTTTGATACCAATCTGCCATAACTGGTTCTAGAGTGTCTTTAAGCCCGCTGTCACCGGCGGCAAAGGAAAAGGCTTTTATAACAACTAATGTACGTCAGCGCCAACCCATTAAATATGATGCAAAGTGGGCGGCACCTTTTCTTTTATGCCTTTTCCCATTTTACATGCTCGTAGCGTTTTCATCTAGTGGTTGTTTTCAATTCAGTCTTAAAGGTATAATATTTAACATTTCCACATTAAAATATCTAAGAAGGACGAGACCTATGTTACGTATGTAGTTGAGTTGTGCTATTACATTATCCAAATGGTTTCCAACACTGTTCAAACCTAAAGAAATCCATACTTTCTTTCATCTTACATTTGTTCAATCCCAATGGTGTCATGTCGTTTATTAATGTGAAATATCGATAGCGAGCTAGCTTACCACAATGTGCAACTCTGACCACTGGCTCTTGTGAACCACCATGCTAACGCACAGCTTCCCCACATAGACTTTATTTGTGTGGGTCATTCATTTTCATCTGCCCTATAAAACGGCGCCATCTTTAGTGAATGCTAGAAACACAATAGAAAATAGTTATTCCCACTGCTACGGTTTTGAGGATGTGAGTTGTGTGTGTGTGCGTGTGTCTGGGTGCTGTGAGCTCAAGTACATTATTGTCCTTACTCTCTTATCGTTCCAAAATCGCCTAACAGACGAGGATGGACTCCGCAACGCAGGTAGCGTATTCACTTTTCTCCCCCACCCCCATCACAATCCAACCCAACCCAACCCAACCCAACCACTAACCCAACCCAACCCAACCCAACCCATCCAGACCCAACCACTAACCCAACCACTAACCCAACCCAACCCAACCCAACCCAACCCATCCAGACCCAACCACTAACCCAACCACTAACCCAACCCAACCAGACCCAACCACTAACCCAACCACTAACCCAACCCAACCAGACCCAACCACTAACCCAACCAGACCCAACCACTAACCCAACCCAACCAGACCCAACCACTAACCCAACCAGACCCAACCACTAACCCAACCCAACCAGACCCAACCACTAACCCAACCGGACCCAACCACTAACCCAACCACTAACCCAACCCAACCAGACCCAACCACTAACCCAACCAGACCCAACCACTAACCCAACCAGACCCAACCCAACCCAAACCAACCCAACCACTAACCCAACCAGACCCAACCCAACCCAAACCAACCCAACCACTAACCCAACCACTAACCAGACCCAACCCAACCACTAACCCAATCAGACCAGACTCAACCACTAACCCAACCAGACCCAACCCAACCACAACCCAACCCAACCACAACCCAACCCAGCCCAACCACTACCCTTGATGTGTCCACGTCATAGTCCCCTTTCACAGAGATACCACTATGACTCCACTATTCCCATCTCCCTTCCAAAACCAGGGTGGTAACCCTTCCTCCCCAGACCCTCGCCCCGGCCCTCCTCCCTCACACCATGCCCCTTTTTTAGGGCTAACAGCATCGCCTCATGGTTAAGCAAACCCTTCCACTATTCGGGCTACACCCCGTCTGGTTCGAGCTTCGGCATTTACTGCGACTCTACTGCTTAAAACAACTCAATTGGCCATCGATAAGACAGTTATCTTGGATGGTTGTGCGATTTTAGTCTTGTTCTGTTTGGTTCATTTCAAACCGTGTGGTATTTGGTCAGAACTGGCTAATGCTATCTGATGTAGTACCGTGTTTCAGTGCTAGCAAGTTTCTCCTCGAGCACCTTGGCATGCTTCATATCGTCTCAAACACCTGGATGACACATTTGATATAGTAGCTACAACTTGCCAATTATTTACAGTTGGCAGATAGCAGTTTAATTACGGGCTGAATTGGTTTACAGGCCGGTCTTGGCTTCTCCAATATGGCAGCGGTGTTGGCTATTGCGGCGTCAATGCTTAAACTCTCTCTAAGGGTGAAGGATTTTCTTCAACCTTAGTCTAGGATATAGGTTATTTGTTTACATGTACAGTATACTGTTGCAGATTAATGTGGGTCTTTGTGTAGTCTCAATCTCAAATCTCAAGGGCAAGGGAGGCATTGGTGCACTGGCGGGCTCTACTTATTTGAATGGTTTAACATTCATTTTTGAGTCTACCTTTAGATGGACGATAATGTAGCAATCATTATTTACTGATTATAATGGAGGTGATTATTACATTATATAAACCACTTTATTCTAAACGTTTGGTTTGGGCGTAAGGTTTGGTCATGTTACCTCGTTATTTTCCCCGCGGTGTGGCTCAGCCTTTGCATACAGATTTGTCTGCTTTTATCATACCCTGCGTTGATTTCCTCCATGTATACCATGTGTTTGTTCGTCCAATGTTTTCTTGTTTGCCTCACATAAACTCCACATATACTCATTTATAATGCATTGTTAATGAGAAACTGTACGCAGTGTTCTAGAAAATGATTTGATCTTAATCTCCTGTCCTTGTTATAACCATGTTGCTTTTGTTCATTGTTGTGTGTGTGTGTGTGTGTGCGTGCGTGTATTTGTGTGTGTGCGGTGTGTATTTGTTTGTGTGTGTTTGCGCATGTGTGTGGGTGCGTTTAATATTGTGTGCGTGTGTGTGTGTGTGTGTGTGTGTGTCTGTGTGTGTGTGTGTGTGTGTGTGTGTGTGTGTGTGTGTGTGTGTGCCTGTTTAACTCTGTGCGGGTTTGTGTGTGCGTGTGTGATTGTGTGTGTGCATGCGTGTGTATGACTGTGTGTGTGTGTGTGTGTGTGTGTGTGTGTGTGTATGACTGCCTGTGTGTGTTGGCGTTCATCTCTGTGTGGCCTTCATTGTTGCTGGCTAGACCATACGGCCTCACACCCCATCGCCACCATCACTACGGACGGAGCCTCGGCCGGTAATATTGGCAATGCCACCCTAATCAATGGTAGGTCGATTCCCCCTTCCGTCTGTTCTCTCCGTCTCCTTCGACTCTCCATCCCTCCTTCTGAGTCCACGTTGTCGGCCCTCCCGTCCCCTGACCCCCTGATTGTGTTGGACTCACTGTGCCCAAAGTCAATGCATTTACAACTCTACCTCGTTTTAGCACCGCAGCGTCCTAATGTTGATACCAATCAAAGTGCATGGAGTACAAATGAGGCTTTAAGTTTAAAGGCTGAGGGGAGAGGTATGGGCCGCAAAGATTGGGGATGGTATATTAATTTCAGAATGAAAACATAATAATAGGTACGATTAGTTCTGCCACTTCAAAATGAGAGTGACATACTCCCATTATAGGGATGTTTTCTAGTGTGCTATTTATTGTTTGTTCGTGACGACAATTTAAGATCATTCAGATCTTTCACTCAATTCCTTTTATAAAGGTTAATTTCTATTTTCTACCTTTTCTCCCTCTTAAATTTGACATTAGTGTCCACTATGGGTCCTTTAAAAGCATTCACACTCAAGGCACAGAGAGTGGTGTGTTAGTAACCTTGTAGTGCCATTGTTCACTACCTCTCTTTCCTCTCCTTTCCTCTATCCTTCTCTCCTCTGGCTGTCCTGATCACACATGTTCAAACTTTCCTCTGGCATGTTTGTGTAGCATGTGTCCACGTTTTGTTTGTGTAATGTGTTCCAATACGTGTTTTTTGTGTATCTGTCTTCGTATCGTACTTTGTCGTCTGTCTTAATGGCTTGAAGTGAAAAGCAGTCTGACCATGATCATTAATATATATGTCATTCAAAATTGACTTTGATTTGCTACGGAAAATTCCACGGTATGTTTACCGGTAAAAATATGAATCATACAAAAGACACATCGTACATCTTGCAGAAGCTTAATATATACTAAACACATTTCTCTTTCAACTTTTTGAACGTTTTACCTTTGTCATACCTTGCCAACTCACCGCTGATGATTACAATACATCTCATGCGATTGTCCTAGGGAAAGTATGTTAAAAGTATTCTCCATGTTATTGTGTTTTCGACCTTCACTTTGTGTGTTTGCGTCTCTTGTGTCTGTCAACCGTCTGTGGATATTCCCGTGGTTACTGTGTTTGTATGTCTCCATCATAGGTAAAATGCAAGATGGCAATATGGAGATCAACCAAACGAAAGGTAACCAATCGTTACTCTTCTCCCCTGACTCCCCTCGCCCCTCTCCAGACATCTTTGGCCCTCACCTTCTTACACACATACCAGTCTCCACAATAAAGTGTGAAAACCCCCAGTTCGATGCAATTTAAATTGAAAGTGCTTTTGACCAAATGGGCACCGCTGACCATCATTTCTGATGCTTGCTGACTGGCAACGGCGCAATGGTGGCCAAACCAGAACATGTATAGTGTTCAGTGGAGCGCTCTCTCTGTGAGTTATGGATACATGTGTCAGGTTAGAGACTCCCACCGTTCACCTTGATCCGCTGTCTGTCTTGGAAATGTTGTCGAAGTCATTTGTGTTGTTGTTTTTGTTGTTGTTGCTGTCATTGTGATGATGTCTCTTGTTCTCTGGCAGCTCATTGTTATAAATACCACCCCTTTACTTGCAGCAGATCTCTCCCAACAACCATGTCCCATTTTCCTATTGTCTCTCGGTTATAAGCATCTTTCTGGACAGCTTCTGGTCTGGGGTGGGGGAGGGTAAGACCCTTGGGAATTATCCCAAACTTTAAATATATAGTGTGGCATCCCGCCACGTGGTCCTCGGCCTGGACGGGCCCGGGGTACCGTGGAGGACGGGGTGTACCACCCCCACCCACCAGCCGGCGAGAGAGAGAGCAGCCCTTTCGGCACCCCAATCAGGGTGATTGGGGGACACCTGGGCGAAAGCACGGGGGCCATCTTAAAAGGAGGACCAGCCCAGCACAGCAAGGCTCGGGTGCAGGAAGGAAGGTTCGGGTGCAGGAAGGAAGGGTCGGGTGCAGGAAGGAAGGGCTCGTGGCAGCAAGGGAGCCTAGAGGCCCACGGAGGCCCTAGAGACCGTGAGAACCCTCGTTGATTGATTTGATTGTATAATAAATGCCTGGAATGGCTCTAACCTTCTACGAACGCGTCGTTTGTACCGGTAACCTGGCTAATTCAAGGAGCGGGTTACCACACTTGGTGGAGAATGCAGGCACCATGAAGGTCCCACTATGGCTCCCCGGTACAGACGCCGCCGCCGCAAGAGACGCCGCGGCCGCAAGGGACGCCGCCGCAGCCGCAAGGGACGTCGCCGCAGCCGCCAGAGACGTCGCTGCTGCCGCCAGAGACGTCGCCGCTGCCGCAAGGGACGCCGCCGCCGCCGCCAGAGACGTTGCTGCTGCCGCAAGAGACGTTGCTGCTGCCGCAAGAGACGTCGCCGCCGCCGAAAGGGACGCCGCCGCCGCCGGCGCAAGGGACGCCGGCGCAAGGGACGCCGCCGCCGCCGGCGCAAGGGACGCCGCCGCCGCCGCAGCGCGAGACGAGGCCGCAGCGCGAGACCGGGACGCGCCGGCACCGCCGGCCTACGCGGACGTGGGGACGGGTCGGCCCTGCATGCTGGCGACCTGCTTGGCGCAGGGGATGTCCGGGAGCCCGACGGTACCGGTGCGGGTGATGAGCAGAGACACGCAGGCCCTTCTGGACACGGGCAGCGTGGTTACCCTCCTTCGCCCCGTCTTGGCGGGTGGGAAGGCGGGGGAGCCCATGGAGGTGGCCTGTGTGCACGGGGGGACCCGGACCTACGAGACATGCCACGTCGTCATCCGGACCCCGCACGGGGTGTTCACGGCTCGGGCGGGGATTGTACCCAACCTCCCCGTGCCGCTCCTGATTGGGAGGGACTGCCCGATATTTCGCCGGCTTTGGGCCCCGGCACGAGAATCCCGGGGCGGGAGAGATGCGGTCGCCGCCGCGGCAGGAGAGGCAGCTGCCGCCCGCGCAGCGGGAGACGAAGCGGCGGGAGACGAGGCAGCCGGAGACGAGGTAGCCGGAGACGAGGTAGCCGGCGCCGCAGGAGACACCCGGCCCCGGCGAGATACCATCCTGGGCGGGTCCCTCGACTACCTGGGGCTTGGACAAAGGGTGGAGGAGTGTGGCATCCCGCCACGTGGTCCTCGGCCTGGACGGGCCCGGGGTACCGTGGAGGACGGGGTGTACCACCCCCACCCACCAGCCGGCGAGAGAGAGAGCAGCCCTTTCGGCACCCCAATCAGGGTGATTGGGGGACACCTGGGCGAAAGCACGGGGGCCATCTTAAAAGGAGGACCAGCCCAGCACAGCAAGGCTCGGGTGCAGGAAGGAAGGTTCGGGTGCAGGAAGGAAGGGTCGGGTGCAGGAAGGAAGGGCTCGTGGCAGCAAGGGAGCCTAGAGGCCCACGGAGGCCCTAGAGACCGTGAGAACCCTCGTTGATTGATTTGATTGTATAATAAATGCCTGGAATGGCTCTAACCTTCTACGAACGCGTCGTTTGTACCGGTAACCTGGCTAATTCAAGGAGCGGGTTACCACAATACATAACTGAAAGTTGGTGATTGCTCAAAGCCTTATGATTGGGTGGTGATTGGTGAAGGGAAGAGTGGGTCTGAGTACCCTTCAGTGTGTGTTTGTGTGTGTGCATGCATGTTTGCAAAGCGTGTGTGTGTGTTTGTCTACGTGTGTGTAAGGCGCGTGTAAAACACGTATGGGTGTTTAAAAAGTCCTATCTCCCCGTATGTGGACTATTTGTGGCTACTAATGATCAGTATGCAGCGAAAAAGACGGATGCATCCATCCTTGAAGGCTGCATCTCCTGAACCTGTATTAAGCCTTTAATCCCTTTCCAAAATGTTGCAAGACAGATATCCAACCCAGAAGATGGAGAACAATCTTCATATTAATCCATGTTGCTATCGCTGTCGGCCAGACTTGGACGTGCTTGTCTCTTCAGTCTGACCATCAGTTCTGGAGCTGTGGCCTCACATACCCCCCCCCCCCCCCCCCCCCCCCCCCCCCCGCTGTACCCTAACACCAACACCCTCCTGTGTGTCGCGGTGTCTCCAGTGAAGAAGCAGGACGGGGCGGCGGCCATGGAGATGCAGCCCCTGAAGAGCGCCGAGGGAGGGGAGCCGGACGAGAAGGAGAAGAGGAAGGTGAACGTCTCCAAGAAGGACAAGTCGGTGCTGCAGGGGAAGCTCACCAAGCTGGCTGTCCAGATCGGCAAAGCAGGTGAGAGAAAGAGAAGAAAAAAGACTGATTACTTTCAATGGCCAGTTGCTGACTGATAGCCGGATTGACATTGCTACACACGGTGTGTTTGCAAAGATCGGAATTTTTTAATACTGTGTCATGAAGTGCTGAGGTGGGTAATGAAGAGGTGCATTGGTGCACTGAACCTAACTTTAGGCACAGCACGTAGTGAAGAGCAGATAATCACAGATCCCTAGAAAGTCCCTTTCTATCAACATGTTACAGTACAAAGGTGAGCTACAAATTGACCGCCTGTACTATTTGGTTACCTGATTTGTAAGCTGCTGCATAAGTACGGTGAGAGTGTGCCTAAAGCCCTCTTAGTAGATGGTCTCGATCAGTCTTCCAGGTGTTTGTGATACAGTTGTTACAGGATTAGGCATTGATCTCAGACCATTGCCAAGAGGCTGATGTTAAGTACACTTAGATTGCATAGATTACATAGATAGATAGATACGCTTAGACATTTTACATCAATATTCGCAAAACCTTGTTCATTCAATAATTGATAATCGTGTGATTCAACCCAGCTATTATATAGGACCAGAGTTTCTCAACTTCGAGTTGTAATTAAACCCCTACCTGTAATGTGGAAACCCCAGTTGATAATGTAAGAAATATCTGAGCGCATAATTTAAAGACATTTTGCTTATAATTTTACAACATATAACATTTTGGTTCACCTATTACGCAATAATAGTAATAGAAAATGAGTCAATTTATGGGTTAAAGGTAAAAGTAATGTAACAACAGCTAAGGCAGCAACCTACCTAACTATAGTGAAATAAAGCACAGGCTGAGATTGCCGATTGTACACCGGCTACCTGAGAGTTTAAGATGTTCATTTTATTTTATTTTTTTACCAGAAGAATACGTCATTGAGATTAAACATCTATTCAAGTGTCTTGGAAAAAAAATAAAACAACTAAAACAGCTGGGAGGGGGGAGGGGGATATCAATATCAGCGCGCGTGTGTGCAGTGTGTGTCTGCGCGTGCATGTGTGTGCGACGTGCGTGTGCGGTGTCCTGCACTGCCTTTGCCTTGAAACGTCTGCGAGCGCGTGCGCGTGTGTTCTTGCGCGCGTGCGCGTGTGTTCTTGCGCGCGTGTGTGTGTATGCGGTGTGTGTGTGTTTGTGTGTGTGCGTTTCCGTGTATGTTTGTGCGCATGTGCGTGTGTGTGCGGTGTGTGTGTATGCGGTGTGTATGTGCGTGCGTGCTGTGTATGTGTGCGTTTGCGCATGCTGTGTGTGTGTTTGAACTACAGGCTGCTTAGCACATGCGCACTGACCAACTTGAGTACCTCGTCCGACAGGCCTGCTCTTGCTCTATGCCTTGGCTTCACCTCAATACTTTTACTCTAAATGATCTGATGGCTTCGACCCAACAAATTAACTGGCATAGCGTCCTCCAGTGTACTTTATGAATATCAATCCACCAACCGTATGTATTTGATGTGCAGACAAATACACACATAGCTTCAGCGCTAGGATTCGTCACCAAATCCATCGTGCTGTTGTAAAAATCATGCTAACCCCTCTCCCTGTTCTCCTGTCTTTCAGGGCTGCTCATGTCATCCATCACTGTCATCATGCTGGTCCTGACTTTTGTCATCGACACCTTCGTGGTGCAGGGGCTGCCTTGGCTCACCGAGTGCACCCCCATCTACATCCAGTACTTTGTCAAGTTCTTCATCGTGGGTGTCACCGTGCTGGTGGTGGCGGTGCCTGAGGGCCTGCCCCTGGCTGTCACCATCTCCCTGGCCTACTCTGTCAAGGTACGACAGGACACGCACGCACATGCACCCCCCCCCCCCCCCACACACACACATGTGGGCACTGCTGTGCTTCTGCCAGGGAAATCCGCAGCATTCCATTATCTACCAGTGCATGTCCAACACCAGCCTTCACCTTAATTGGCTCTTGTGTATTCTATCCCCTCTTTATGGAGCCCAAGTTTTGAAGTGTCCCGAACTTTACCGTACTATGGTGCTAGGTGCTAACCTTGAACAGTGTTTAACCAACATTGTTACTCATAGGCCTAAGAATGAATGGATAAAGGCATGAATAGAAGGATTTTAAATTGAGCTTCGCTATAACGCGTGTCAAAATAACGTGACCTCCTGCGCAATGTCATTATAGGAAGAACAACAACGAAATAAAATGAACTTGGACATAAAGAAAATGTTTGTAACTGGAAACTGGATTGAAAATGTTTGAGACAAAGGACTTTCCAGTTCAAGTTCTTCATCTATATAAGGACACAATGGTCAAGTCAGTTGTACTTTTCATAATTTTTCTATTTATGTCCAAGCTTTAGTTTAGTTGTGTCGTATTTCCTAGGATGCAAGTTGTTCCTGCATACACTGCAATTAAAGCAAAATAACTATGCACGCTGTTTTTAGGTAAAACAATGTAAAACAATCGGATTCTCGCTGTCATGCAATCATGCGGTGACCGTGTTATAGTGAAGGTTAAGTGTTCATCATTAATTATTAAACATGGTCATTATTTGGAACAATGAACCATGCAGATGTTGGGGGCTGGGAAATGGAGACACAGGCTATTAGACCAACATCTTCACCAGCCCGGCTGAAATCTTACTAGCCCTGTAGTCTTGCTTACAAAGAGAGGATCTGGAAGGACTGGTAATCAGTGCTGAATTATCATGATATACTTCTACATAATAAACTGACTGTAAGAAACTGTTAATTAATAAATATACAACAAATGCCTGACGGTTCCTTAAATTCAACTTGACCGAAATGTGACGTATCTGGAGAGCTTGACCTCCAGCCCTGTCTCAATGTCACAATACACATGACGTAATCCCCCCCCCCTCCCTGGACAGAAAATGATGAAGGACAACAACCTGGTGCGGCACCTGGACGCCTGTGAGACCATGGGCAACGCCACGGCCATCTGCTCCGACAAGACGGGCACGCTCACCACCAACCGCATGACGGCCGTGCAGTGCTACATCGCCGACGTGCACCACAAGGTGGTCCCGGACCCCGGGGCGCTGCCGCCCAAGTCCCTGGACGTGCTGATGCACGCCATCTCCATCAACAGCGCCTACACCTCCAAGATCCTGGTAAGAAACCCCCCCCCTCTCCCCGACCTCCCCACCATCTCCGACATCTGCATCTTTTTTTTTCGGCACGGCAACCCAGTAAACAGATCATTAAGGAGCGGCAGCACGGCGGCCTCGGTGGATGGAGGGGTAATGTAAGCAGTCGGGTTGAGGGGGGGGGCAACACGCGCATACATAATCAACCCTAAAGTGCGGCGGCATTTGCATATGAAAGCCACTTGAAGTCCCGGTACTGTATGCTCCACCGGCAGTGGAGAATCTGGAGCCCAACTGAACCGGGCGTGCCTTCCACACTTTTTATTTTTATTTTATTTAAAAAAATATATATATGCCCGAAAAAAGTAACACCTCTGTGCCATGAAAAAACATATTCCCAACGTTTGAGTTTGACTTTGAAACTTTCTGCCAGCGCTCATTCCATCGTGATTGGATGTCACCCTCCGAGTGAAGCTCTTTGAGTTAATGCTTACATAATATCCTAGTGCCGCTCTTTGGCTTCTCTGTGGAGAATGCGTGGCAGTGTGTGATACTGAGTGAGCTGACTGGTCTTCCTACGTCTGGGCCCTGGCAGGCTGACCTCCCTTTGGTCGCGGTATCCACTCGGCCCACTTAACGTCACATTAAGGACTCTTGTCTTCTGCCGGCCTGATATGATAGTCACAGCCTACTAGACTGAGGTTCAATCTGTTCTTTTCCGAGTGCTGCGAGTAATCCTTTGTATGCATGATGGTATGACAGGTAGGAAAGGAGGTAGGCAGAGGTAGGTACACACACACACACACACACACACACACACACACACACACACACACACACACACACACTTGCATACACCCACACATAGCACGAACACACACCAACACGTATACAAACACATGCACACACACGCCCACAGACACACACAAACGCACACACACAAACACACACACACACACACACACCCACAAGCGTGCTCGCACACAAACTAACACACACACAAACACACACACACACACACACACACACACACACACACACACACACACACACACACACACACACACACACACACACACACGCACAAACAAGGTGTTTGAATAGGAGCAATACCACCCCCCCCCCACGGACTGATCAGGCATAATCATTTACATACTTACTGCGGCGTGCAGGCACCATCTGGCTGTGTGGCGGTCTGTCACTTCTGCTGTAAACCAACGCTGGGTCGCTTCATGGACGGTTGACCAGCTGACACACTCCTGTATGGAGCGCCGGGTATGAGTGGGGCGGGCAGGACATCTGCAGGAGAACAGGATCACACTGTTGACCCCCTAAGCCTCAAGGCAGGTTCAAACTCAGAGTCAACAACAACAGCAACAACAACCACGGGAACTGTTTGTCCCGAGAGACCACAACCAATGGGCTCGTCCTCTCATTTGGTACATCCCACACAATGAGACGTCTGCGCAACATCCAAACACACGTAGGGTTTGCATCACAGCCAGATGAAGGAGCTGTTCTTTAAATACTTTTTATAATGCGCCATAATCTGCTTAGGTATACCTTAAGGGATATATGAATGACGACTTTTAATTAACCCCAGGTGCCAAATATGGTGGGATTTGCTGTTTATTCTTGCCTTGGCAGAAACTTTACCCGCGGTACAGTGTGTACACCCTTCAGGTGGGATACTCTGGAAGCCATAAGTCAGCTGACAGCAGCATCTGAGGGCTCATGTTTTCCATAATATACAGAGCTTAAGCTACATAGGCAGTTTTTCTTCTCTTCATCATGCGTTGACATGCTACCATCAGCCCGAAGAGGAGATGGATTTAGACATCTCCATCTCGATATTCCCAGACACACACACACACACACACACACACACACACACACACACACACACACACACACACACACACACACACACACACACACACACACACACACACACACACACACACACACACACACACACACACACACACACACACACACACACACACACGTGCATGCTTTAACACATGGGCAGAGAGCTCCAGAAGGAGAAAAGATCTGATGCAAACACTTTGGCCACCTTGTCACAGCAAGGAGTGAAAAACATACTGTTCGTTTCCCAACTTTACTTCCCAGCAGTAAATCATGTGAACACAGAACACTGCTCGAGTGAAATTGCCACATAGTTGCTGAACCGGGTAAAGCAGAATGCACCTTGGGGCTTGCTAGTGGATTAAAAGGTATTTTAATCCCTTTCTAATCCCTTCATTTATAAAATAGGCTACCTTAATGCTCCAAAGAAAATCAGGCCGGTGGGAAGGTTTTAATTTGCCTTTTAACTTGGACCCCCAAGTAAAGTAAAGTCTGATGTCGGACTTCAAGCCTCAAGCCAAACGTTGAGAATCTATAAATTCCCCTCCTTTCTTAATACCTTGGTCAGTTATCTTTAGATTTCCGATACACACGTTCATCACATGAACTATTCTCATGTGTCTGCTTTGGCTGTGGGATCCTCTTTGAACTGGGGAAGGGGGGGGGGGGGGGGCATTTGGGCGTGTCTTTCCTGACAGGGACTTCCATGTGTACTGTCTGGGAGACTTCTCTTACCGTTTCTTACTGTCTCTTTCCCTCTTACTTTCAGTCATTTTTAATTATCTTTTATTGATTGTCCCTTTAATGTGATTTCTTCCTTTGTAAAGCCCTATAAATGGCCATGTGATGAATGGTGAGCTATAAATAAACCTGCGCTGTGGCAAGCGCATTTATATTGGGATCTTTAAATTTGCAGATAAACACAAATATATATCGTAGGCTGGACTTCATGAAACCCTGACATTTTGCCTGCCCTTCTCTTGTCTTACGTGGCCTGCTGAATAAGCTATGAGCGTGTGAATGCAAAAAGGAGAATAAATGTTTGGGGGAGCAGCCCCAGTCCCACCCACCTACACAATGCCTCCTAAGCCTGTGGCTGTTGGTTGCCACGGGCTGTGGGAGAGCTGGAGCGGCCAGTTAGGCTTTGATGCCCTCCGCTTAGCTTCCCTGCAGCCAATTTCTCCGCATCGCCATTGCGCATCGGTGCAGTTATGGCTCCCTCTGTTAGCCGATACACACTGCATCATAGCACAGGATAAACACACACATACACACGCTCAAATACTCGTATACACACGGACACAGAACGATCTCGAATACACAAATATGTCAAAGTTTTACCAAAAAGGACAATCGCTTTTAGGACGCAAAACAAAACAGCGTGACATGAAGAAAGGATTGATTTAATCCGTGCTCGCACACTAATTGGTTTCTATTTATTACGCTGTTGAGGTAGACCAGAGTCTGTGAGTCAGGCTATTACATAATTGCTTTTGCTCTTTGTGCTTTCTGTCATCTGGTTCTTATGTGCTTATTTGCACTTAGTCCCGCAACAAACACAGCGTTTTGGACATCTCCAGAATACCAGAGAGTTCAACCATTCACTGTCCCTGTTAAAGGAGGGAAATAAAGGGAGGGACAGATAGCCAAGGCAGGAGAGAGAGACATCTATAGCAAAGATTTTATTATATTACATAATATAATACATAATATAGTCAAACATAACACAAATATGCTGTAACACAATAGAACCTACACAACACACTCGAACATTGTATCCCCATATGCATCCATTTTTCTCCAGTTCAAACGTCGACCCCATTGCCCCCTGCCTCTACCTGCACCTGCTGACAGACTTCATAGAGACGCTGAGATGGCAGAGAGACAGAGTGAGGCAGCATCGTAATGTGTTTGGTGCTGCATTCCTCCTACACTCCACTTAATGGTGCTGATCATAAACGTTCTATTGGCCATGTCTTGAACGTGTGTGTGTGCTTGCGCGCCCGTGTGTACATTATTGTGTGTGTGTGTGTGTGTGTTTGTTTGCCCACCAGTGTGTACGTGTTTTTTGTGTGTGTGCATGTGTGTTTGTGTATGCGTGTGTGTTTGTTTGTGTGTATACTCTATGTGCGTATTTGTGTGTGTGTGAGTTAATTTGTGTGTCTACATGTATGTGTGTGTATGTGTGTGTATTGTAATAGTGTGTGTGTGTGTGTGTGTGTGTGTGTGTGTGTGTGTGTGTGTGTGTAATAATGTAGGCCTTGGAATATAAAGGAAAATATGTGCAGCCATGAGAGCAGCATCCCTTTTGGCAGTAGCAACAGCTTATGGAGGCTAAATAACTTAAATTGCGTCCTTGGATCCATTGATGCATGCATCTCTTTGATGGACTTGTTCAGGCAACTATGAGAAGGCCATATTGAAGTCTGTGAAATATAAGACAAACAGGATCAGGGATTAACGGACAAAGGGGAGTAAAAGATGAAAGAGAGAGAGAGAGAGAAAATACAAGAGAGAATAAATGAAGGGGAAGGGGCCAGTAGAGGGATTCAAGGAAGAAAAGGGCCCTAGAAAATAGCGAGAATACAAGCTGGAAGAGGGAAAACAGAAAACAAGAAAGATGAAGAAGTGAGAGGAAGCATGCCTGCGTGACAAGTCTCCTCACCATATTATTGTCCTGCAGCCAGCCTCCAGGCGCTAGCCATGTGGAGCACACCCCTCACCCCCCATGCAGAGATGGATAGAGAAGGGTGGAGGAGTTGGAGGAGGAGGAGGAGGTGGGGGGGAGGAAGAGAAGGAGGAGGAGGGGGGGGGGGGGTGGAGGGACACTGGGCAAGGGATCAGGAGGAAATGAGAAATAAGAAAAGAGTCTGAGAGCAAGGGAAATGGAAGGGAGCGAAAGTGACAAAAAAGGGATGAACTGTGCAGATATTAGAATATGGTAAATGAGGTCCAGGGTCTTTAGGAAGGAAAAGAGCACACGGGGGAAAGACCAAGATAAGGAGAAAGAGAAGCAGCCTATAGTATAGACCCTGGAGAGAGTGAGTTGGACGAGGAGGGTATGGGGGTATAAAGAAGTGAATAGAGATTCCAGGAAGGGATGGATTAAGGAGAGACGCAGGGGCGGGAGGAAGTGGGCTTGCCAGCCCTGCCTTTGGCATATGGCCTCCCCGGTAGGAGCACCCAAGCCCCAGGGAGAGGACACCTGGTCACCAGCGGCACAACCACTCTCTGTATGGCCGGCCCGTGCCAAGCCAACTGGGCCTCGCTTCACAGTCTGGGCCGCATGCTAGCTCGTAGAAAACCACTTCAAAGCTGACCTCATGGGCACTCTGGCAGTTTAAAAAGCCTTCGTTTGTGTTCAGTCTTCATTTAATCTTTGTATCTACTCTTGCTTGTTCTGTGGGAGTCTTAATTCCCTTCATCACACATTTCTTTCATGCCTTGGTAATTATTGTGTCTTTTATTGGCGTGTTTCTGATTATGAATTAAATGTGATTGCACAGCTAAGGAGATGTCTTCATTTAGTCTAGCATGTCACTCGTTAAATGTCTAATATTTTCTATTTAATATTCTACCTTGTGGAATGATTGCCTGGTTCTGTGTTCTGTGTGTCCAGTTTTTTAATCCCTTATTCTGACAACCAGTCTACTACTCCTCTTAAAGAATTGAATCCTAGTGATTAATAAGGAGGATACGAAAACGCAGAATATAAATAATAAAGTTTTATGAATATTTTCATCATTATTATTGTAGCTACATTCTCTAAGTTGGGGGGGGGGTTGACTTTGGGGAAAATTCATTCTAGTTCTTCATAACTAGAAGTGGTATAACTCTCAAATCTTTGTGTTTCTATCATGTTGATCAGTTTATCTATATACTTTTCAGTGCCAAATAACAAACCATGCTGACTATATTGTCAGCCTCATTGCCTACTTAATTAACAGCAGATTTTCTTTTTAATTACTGTAATTATCATTTAGTAAAGAATGGGGATACATTGGATTCACTAAAACAAGATCATTTTAATATTTATTTTTTGGTAAATCTGTATCTGTGACGCACAGCTGAAGGCCAATTATGTCTAATTTCTTGGATACATGGACCAGTGTTTTATGCTTTGTCTTGCTTGGATTCTATGTGCAACCAAAGTGAAACATATGTAATTTGTGGCAGGAAATGTATAAATTCATAAATAGGTTGCATATTTGTGGGTAAATGGTAAATATTATTAAATTATTCATTCATTCTTACGTTTCTCGCCCTTCCATTTTGGGCTAATCCGCACACTTTTAGGAATTTAATAGTTCTTATTTTACCACACATTCATTTAACCTTCAGATTGTCGTAAGCGATATATTTAGATGAAAATGCTAATTTACAAGTTTTCCTTGTTAAATGTCAGGCAGAGCTGTCGTCTTTTCATGCCAAGGCCTATGTGTGTGTGTGTGTGTGTGTGTGTGTGTGTGTGTGTGTGTGTGTGTGTGTGTGTGTGTGTGTGTGTGTGTGTGTGACACTGCCAGTTTGCGTGCTATGCTGTCTGTCTGTGGGTTGCTGCCACATCGCTGCATATCATGTATAACAAGGCTTGTTCACTGAAGAACATACAAAATGTAAAAATATGAATGCTGTAAGGCTAAGGGGATATTCTTCTTGAGGGTTAGTCAATGTGGATATAGATCAGCTCAATGGCTTAAAGACGGTAATTACACAATTCTTCCCATTACATCCTTTCAGTTATGTAATTCTCATTATTCATAATAATAATAACAAGCTAAAGTTATTACTCATAATTATCTTTACACAATCCACTATTATGTGGTTATAATGAGGATAGGCTTGAGGATAGGAGATTGTTAGATTCCCAAGGAACCAAGAAGGGTTTTCTTGATGGTTGCTAATAGCCTCTTATTTTACTGAAATGTCAAACGTTCGTATGAGAGTCAGCGAATAGGTGTGTGGAATATAAATGGAGAATAGCTTATTGATCGGAAAGGGGGATAAAGGCAAGGAAAGATAAATTATTTATAAAACACAAAATGATGACTATGAAAACATATGTATTAATAAAGAGAGAAGGGGAGTGACAGAGAGCTAAGGGAAGAGACAGAGAGAGATACAGAGAAAGAGAAGGAAGGAGAGAGAGATAGATAGCGAGAGAGGGTGAGAGATCGAGAGAGAGTGAGAGATGGAGAGAGAGACAGAGAGAGGAAGACCAAACAACAAAGAAAATCCTCTCTCACTCTCTTTGCCACCCCAGCAAAGTATCACCATGGCAACGCTGGGTGATTTACCACTATCTGGTCACATGCAGACTGGTGCACATTCACACTTGCATATGTGGCACATGCACATACAAACATCGCACCATCGCACCAAGTTTGATGAATAACATGAGGCACACAGAAACAAAAATACTGCATTATATACAAAACCATAGCATGCATAATGAACAGGCTACAGCAACCTCAACATAATGAAATCAACTAGAAACAGGATTGTTTCCCTTCTGAAATCTGGCAATTCTTTTTCTTTTTAAGAATATACATCGTGAAGCAACACATATTTCATACTTATGAAACATTAGAAGGAGGTGGCTACATGTTTTTCATCTAATGAAATGTCAAAAAATACTTAAGTGGATTTCCTTGACAATACAAAAAGAACAGTGAAATGTCTTCAATCCATTTCATCCTCCGACTTCCCACACACAGTCACCCCTTCACCTGCTAGCTGCTTAATTATCTCTGCCTGCTATTTCTGTCCTACTGCAGAACGCCAAACACTGGCAATAGAATAGCACAGTTCAAGCATGGTGTTTGGCCTTGAATGCAATTGTACATTAAATGACCTTTTACTTGAAAAAGCTACAATTGAATAACTAACCAGGAAATAAGAGTAAGAAAAAACTAAACAAGCCATACTCAACAAAAACGAAAATCAGTTTTCTCTCTCTCTCTTTACCCGCCTCTGTCCTCTCCTACACTGTCCCTTATCCCTCTCATCTCTCTCCCTCCCCCACCCCCTCCTCCCACAGCCTCCGGACATAGAGGGGGGTCTTCCAAAGCAGGTGGGCAACAAGACAGAGTGTGGCCTGCTTGGATTGGTCCTGGACCTGAAGCGGGACTACCAGCCAATCAGGAAGCAGATGCCCGAGGAGCTGCTGTACAAGGTTTACACCTTCAACTCGTCCAGGAAGTCCATGAGCACCGTGGTGAAGCAGCCCGACGGCAGCTACCGCATGTACAGCAAGGGGGCGTCGGAGATCATGCTCAAGAAGTGAGTGGTCACTGTTGGTCCTCATATTCATTAGGTTAAATGTACCATTGTTATTGTTACTCTTATTATTAGAAACCCTTACCCATACCCTAACGTAATACCATACCTAAAGTCACCCCAGTATAACTCAGATGATTCCATGTAGAAAAATAAAAAGGGGAGTATCTTCATTGCCTATGACCTTTTTTTAATATATTTTTATATTTGTATTAATATTTAACGTGTAGATATTAAATAGTCTCTATGTATGTAGATCAACTGAATACATAGTAATCGACATAACTAATAAATCAGATATGGAAACATATCGAAACCGGGTGAGTGTGATACTTTGTGTGAAACATGTGTTGATCTGAGTGCGTGCTCCGCCCTGCGCCAGGTGTAACCGCATCCTGAACGAGGTGGGCGAGCCGCGCGTCTTTCGGCCGCGGGACCGCGACGAGATGGTGAAGAAGGTGATCGAGCCCATGGCGTGTGAGGGCCTGAGGACCATCTGCGTGGCGTACCGGGACTTCCCCGCCTCGCCGGAGCCCCTGTGGGACGAGGAGGACCTCATCCTCAATGACCTCATCGCCGTCAGCGTGGTGGGGATAGAGGATCCCGTCCGGCCAGAGGTAGGTCACGTTAGCCTGGTGATAACATGTTAGCCTGGTGAGACCGCTCATAAGAGGTAGGAACATGTTAGCCTGATGAGACCGCTCATAAGAGGTAGGATCATGTTAGCCTGATGAGACCTCCCATAAGAGGTAGGAACATGTTAGCCTGATGAGACCGCTCATAAGAGATAGGAACATGTTAGCCTGATGAGACCTCCCATAAGAGGTAGGAACATGTTAGCCTTGTGAGACCGCTCATAAGAGGTAGGAACATGTTAGCCTTGTGTGACCTCCCATAAGAGGTAGGAACATGTTAGCCTGATGAGACCGCCCATAAGAGGTAGGAACATTTTAGCCTGATGAGACCACCCATAAGAGGTAGGACAATGTTAGCCTGATGAGACCTCTCATAAGAGGTAGGAACATGTTAGCCTTGTGTGACCGCCCATAAGAGGTAGGAACATGTTAGCCTTGTGTGACCGCCCATAAGAGGTAGGAACATGTTGGCCTTGTGTGACCGCCCATAAGAGGTAGGAACATGTTAGCCTTGTGTGACCGCCCATAAGAGGTAGGAACATGTTGGCCTTGTGTGACCGCCCATAAGAGGTAGGAACATGTTAGCCTTGTGTGACCGCCCATAAGAGGTAGGAACATGTTAGCCTTGTGTGACCACCCTTAAGAGGTAGGAACATGTTAGCCTTGTGTGACCGCCCATAAGAGGTAGGAACATGTTAGCCTTGTGTGACCGCCCATAAGAGGTAGGAACATGTTAGCCAATAAGAGGTAGGAACATGTAAGCCTGATGAGACCGCCCATAAGAGGTAGGAACATTTTAGCCTGATGAGACCACCCATAAGAGGTAGGACAATGTTAGCCTGATGAGACCTCTCATAAGAGGTAGGAACATGTTAGCCTTGTGTGACCGCCCATAAGAGGTAGGAACATGTTAGCCTTGTGTGACCGCCCATAAGAGGTAGGAACATGTTGGCCTTGTGTGACCGCCCATAAGAGGTAGGAACATGTTAGCCTTGTGTGACCGCCCATAAGAGGTAGGAACATGTTGGCCTTGTGTGACCGCCCATAAGAGGTAGGAACATGTTAGCCTTGTGTGACCACCCTTAAGAGGTAGGAACATGTTAGCCTTGTGTGACCGCCCATAAGAGGTAGGAACATGTTAGCCTTGTGTGACCGCCCATAAGAGGTAGGAACATGTTAGCCAATAAGAGGTAGGAACATGTAAGCCTGATGAGACCACTCATAAGTTTACATGTTAGCCTTGGCCCTTTGGCCTTGGCGGGTTAAGGGATTTTCACATGTGGGCACAGCCTCACATCGTTCAGGAGACTCCAGCCAATAGATGAAATAACTCAAAAAAGATGTATTAATTTGTTGCTCTTGCCAAGCAAAGCGACAAAGAAAATATTTATATAATAAATTAAGTCTAATTCCATTGCATACCAGCTGTAGAAACATATACAAGTCACATTAAATTGTTTACCAGAGGTAGGAACATGTTAACTAAACCACTTGGATAACCATATACTGTATATGGTATATATAGGATATATTGCAAATCAGCAACACATTAGTACACATAGGCATAATAGCTGGAATATATATGAATTTGGTTGATTGCATATTGAAATAATTTGAAAATAAATGTATTTTTATTGATATATTTTTATTTTTGGTAAATGATGTTAGTAATCCATTAATATGTTATAATGGAGGTGGTGGGCAGTGCAACTGACAGTATAATTGTACTAATTATCAAGCATTTTAAAACAATTCATTTATTTTCAATGCCTAATTTTATTTGCCTATACAAAGATAGGTTGAAGGTTCACAATAACAATCAATGACATCTTCAACCACATGATATATTTCCTTCAGGCGCAAAAACTTGAGTCATTGTGCAAAACAACACAAACAAATACAAATATAGTTTTATAACAAGCCATGACAAGTCCTTTATGTCAAAAACATCCAAAGCACAGGATCGATACACCAGTGGAGCGCTCTGTGGGTTTTTGGCAGCATCGGAGGACAGGTTTATTTCCACAAACACAACTCCAAATGACACTAAATATGAGCCCTAAACACAGAGTGTGGGCATCTTACACGCCTTACCACTGCCGGACTGATAGACGGGGTGTCCCAGAAAGGGGCCGGACGGGGGTCGGATGGAGTGTGGGCGGGGCCTTGGGGGGAAGGGGGGATTGGGGGGGGGGGTATACGTCGTCAGAGAAGTCAACTTTTCATGACAACTCTGCTCACACTTCACATGAAGCCGGCCCTCTAACTAACTACTGCATTATTCAACTTCTTCCCTTCTTCCGTTTCCAGTCTCCCCCGAGTCACCCTGTTCCTGTCCTTCCCCTGTCATACCGGTCCCCCCCTTTTCTACCCGGTCTCCCCTGTTTCCTCTCCCCCCCCCCGTCCCCCTCCTCTTTTCTTTCTGGCGTCTTCGGTCTCTTTCTTTCAGATTTCTCTCGATTGCACGACTTGCATACAAACTAGAAACCTGCATGCGTAAGAGAAAGAGGTCAAAGTAAGACGAGAATAATCAAATAAAACCAGCTGAAAAACATTGATGTTCCTGCGCATGCTTGATATAAACCATCCCCTAGTCTCACATTGATAAACAATAGAATATTTAAATATTTTGAGGCTGCAACCTAATAGTGTACTGATCATTTTCAGTCCAAATTTTTGGTTCACACATTTTTATTTGTTATTTTTATTTTTGGTACAAATAAATAAATAAAGTGTTGTGCATTAATAAAATATTGATAGAGAGAACTGCTGCTTAAAGGGCAACATCAGCTCTGTTTTTGCCAGCAGGTTCGTTAAGTTGCAGCGGTGATGTCATGGGTTCTCTGTTGCTCCATAGGACTAATGACGAAGTTTCTCTGTGATGTTTATATGGAAGACTGAGTTGATGTCGCAGACCGCAGTGTTTTCATCAATCGCATATGACGCACTCTCTCATTTCAGATAATAACCGAGTGTGACGTTCTTCTCTAGAAATGTCAAAATATTTGATCAACTCACTTGAGAAACCACTTACTAGTAATGGCAGATGAGCTACAGTGGGCCAACTTTTCCTCCGTCTGGAAGGTCACTCTGGCTGGTTAACCTGTCTGTTTATTAGCCACTCATTTCATCCTCCAGAACTAGATGTCCCTTTAGCAACCACCTCACGACACAGGAATGGGACAAAGACACTCCGGAGGAGAGTAAGGAGAGGGGATGAGGTCCAAAGCATAAAGGAAGGGAAATAAAGATTAGAGATTAAATATTAACAATCTTAATGCACAAGAATTGGTCCTTGCGGTGATATTAGACCGAAACAAAGGATCACACGGGGAAACGCTTAGCGCATCAATAAAACGGTCTGAGGGGTAGAAAGTAGCGCTGGCGGTACAGTGAAAAGAGAATGTGAAACCAGATCGGAAGAGGAGGAACCCGAGCCTTCGGTTTTTCTTTCCGGTTAACCTGCTCTTCCCCCACCTTTCACCTGTAGAAGGCCTTCCTGTATTTTTAATGAGGCTCCTCACGCTCTCTCCGCTTGCAAACACACAGAAACACACACACACACATGCAGGTCCACAGGTAATCTCAATAAATAGATAGACAGGTCACCCCACACACAGATTGACAAATTGTCTCAATACACAGATGGACAGGTTATCTCCACAAACAGATAGACAGGTAGCCTCCACACACAGATAGACAGGTAGCCTCCACACACAGATAGACAGGTAGCCTCCACACACAGATAGACAGGTAGCCTCCACACACAGATAGACAGGTAGCCTCCACACACAGATAGACAGGTAGCCTCCACACACAGATAGACAGGTAGCCTCCACACACAGATAGACAGGTAGCCTCTTGCCTCTACACACAGATAGACAGGTTATCTCCACACACAGATAGACAGGTAGCCTCTTGCCTCTACACACAGATAGACAGGTTATCTCCACACACAGATAGACAGGTAGCCTCTTGCCTCTACACACAGATAGACAGGTAGCCTCCACACACAGATAGACAGGTAGCCTCCACAGATAGACAGGTAGCCTCTACACACAGATAGACAGGTAGAGTCCATACACAGATAGACAGGTTATCTCCACACACAGATAGACAGGTAGCCTCCAGACACAGATAGACAGGTTATCTCCACACACAGACAGGTAGCCTCCTAACACAGATTGGCCGGTACACAGGCCTGGTATACAGAGAAACCTAAACTAGGGAGGTCAGTGAGAGTGCAGAGTGGATGGATATGCTAATTATCTGGCTCTGTCCACAGGGCTCCTTCTATTCAGCCTCTGAATAATGACCGCTGCAAGTTCAGAGAGGAGCACTTCCTCTCATAGGCAACACAGGCAGGTTGTCTGGAGTCTCTCGCTCTCTCGCTCTCTCTCTCTCTCTCTCTCTCTCTCTCTCTCTCTCTCTCTCTCTCTCTCGCTCTCTCTTGACGCGAGCGCCCAGTCTAGTGGGTTGTGACTGAAGTCATGGCTGCTGCTATGTGTCTCTCCTTTCCTGTTCAGCCTCAGCCAAAACCACTGCCTCGGATAGCCACCCCCTGCATAGCAGGCAGCGAACAAGGTGTATTATATGTCTGAGGAATAGACAAGGGCGATGGGAGAGAGTGAAGTTGGCCAGGGCAATGAAAACAAGGAAATTGTGGTAAATAAGATGTAGTGTATTAAACTGTAAACTGCCGCAGAGAGAAACATTATAAAGTATAATCTAATGATACACCCACTTCACTAGGTGCTAAAAGGAAATAGGCCTATCTATGTGGTCGCACAACATTTACTTTCATCTAAATCTCGAACTAGCGGAGCTTTTAATATTGGAAATGCCCTGATTCTATTGCATTACTGTTGAAACATTTAGGGAATAATTGATAACAATTTTGTGGTTATAACCAGTTGAATACATCCCCTGAGATTCAGGTACTTTTCATATGGTGTTCAACACCTTCATCTATACCGAGAATGTCCTCAATTTTCAAACATGGAAAGATTTGAAACTCAAAAAAGAGAATGCCTAAGGCAACAGTTACAGAAGATAGATATCAAAGTGTTGCATGGTGAATAACAACAGCAGTGAGTAAAACAAACACACATACATTACTAATAACTCCCTGCTGAATTATTGAAGAAGAATGGTAAACAGATGATGGGGGAGTTACGGCCTATCTGTTTCGGTTTGTTTACCTTCATTGCTCATTAAAGATCCAATATCCATTGAGCCGACTGACCGTATGGATTTCACTATGTAACACTCCCCGTTAGGCACACACAATATGTGAGGGGCTTGCTTTCGCTTTCATTATAATGAGTGTGTACGCATTGCATGGGCCATTTGTTTACTCTTGTGTGTACGTGTGTTTCTGTGTACATGTGTGATTGTGTGTGTGTCTTTGTATGCCTGTCTGTGTGCGTGTGTGTGTGGGAAGAGCATTCACCGCCTACATTGGCCTTCGACAGAACTCCTGAATCAATGCTTCTGCCCCCACAGCATCATGCCACGTCTTTCCATTGCATAATTACATTCTAAGGACCAGATAGTCTGCTTTTTAACCGTTCATATCCATCCTCGGGATGGCTAGAAAAAAAGGTTGAGATGAAAATGAATGCTGCTTTAGAGTTTTTATTAATCAATACTTTTTTTGTTATGTGTAATTAAATTTCAAATATATCATGTCAAAATACTATATTAAATGACTTTTTTTGTGTTGATTGCTTCATTTTGTTGCATGAATGAGTAAAACATGATGTTGCACATAATAAGGCAAGGTGCCTGTCCAAAGTGGAGCAGGGAACATATACTATGAAGATAAAGCCCCTGCCGTCCTGATTTGCCCTGAGAACATTTTTGCCAGGAACAACATGTCAAGATCAAACCCATTTACCAGGTCAACAAAAAAAGACCAGAAAGAACAGTCTTTTAAAGGGACGAACAGCCAATGGCAGACGTCGTCTAATCATACCAGGTGGAACTCAAATGGGGCCGATACTGCAGTACTGAAACCAAATAAACAGCAAAGGGTGATGGAAATACCAGGCCATCGGGAATCAAAGCACGAAGAAATCGAAATAGTTCATATTTGCATAACTCTGCTCGATGATTTTCACAATAAAAGTTTGAATTAAAAAACATGACACCACACAAATGTTGCTGAGGCTCTGTTTAAGTCTTTGCTCTGTATTGTCTTGACCCCAGGTGCCTGACGCCATCATGAAGTGCCAGCACGCGGGCATCACAGTGCGCATGGTGACCGGGGACAACATCAACACGGCCAGGGCCATCGCCATCAAGTGTGGCATCATCCACCCGGGGGAGGACTTCCTGTGCATCGACGGCAAGGAGTTCAACCGGCGCATCCGCAACGAGAAGGGAGAGGTGGGGGAACCGCCTGGATCCGTGTGTGTGTTTGTTTGTGGGTGTGTGAGCTTTGAGATGGTATGGAAGGCCATATCTGCTGAAGCATGGAGATATGTTAAGCTGTGTGTGTGTGTTCTCAGGTGGAGCAGGAGCGTATGGATAAGGTTTGGCCTAAACTCAGGGTCCTGGCCAGGTCTTCCCCGACGGACAAACACACTCTGGTCAAAGGTAAGAGTGCTACTCGTACTTGAGGTTCATTTTTCAAAAGAGAATAAAAGGTACACATGCACAAGTACACTACATACAAAGACACACGCACCCATACCCACACACACAAAATGATGAAATATTATGTAGGCAGTTGGTGCTTATGCTAATGAATTGTGTGTCCATGTGTGTCTGTGTTTGTGTGTGTATGTTTGTGTGTGTGTGTGTCTGTGTGACTGTGTTTATCTGTGTTTGTGTGTGTGTGTGTTGATGTGTGTGCCTGCCTGTGTGAGTCTCTATGTGCGTGCATGTATGCGCGCGCGTATGTGCGTGTGCGTGTGTGCGTGTCTGTGTGTGCGTGTGCGAGCGTGTGTGTGCGTGCGTGCGTGCGTGCGTGCGTGTGTGCGTGCGTGCGTGCGTCTGTGTGTGTGTGTGTCTGTGTGTGTGTGTGTGTGGGGGGGGGCTGCTCCTCGGGGGCAGGCATCATTGACAGCACCATGGTGGCGCAGAGACAGGTGGTGGCGGTGACAGGAGACGGGACGAATGACGGGCCTGCCCTGAAGAAGGCTGATGTCGGCTTCGCCATGGTAGGAAGGCCTCTGTCTGTCTCTCCTTCTTATGCAACCTGTATTGTACGTGTGAGGGTAGTTTCTGTCACCGAGGCAGACCAGGAGCTCCCCCTAGAGGCTCCTGCTGCTATCATTTCCCTGGACTATGGTTTCTGGATCAGAGTATTGTTAGACAGCATTTCATTATTTACAAGGTATGGCTCTTGCCTCCGGGCGCTGCTCCAATGCATCCCGTGGGTGTTTGTTTGTGTGTAGGCTTTTGTGTGTGTATGTGTGAATGTGTGTATGTGTGTTTATGTGTGAGAGGGTGGGTGTGTGTGTGTGTGTATGTGTGTGTGTGTGTGTGTGTGTGTGTGTGTGTGTGTGTGTGTGTGTGTGAGAGAACGAGAGATGGTGTGCGTGTGTTTTTCTGTGTATGTGTGTATGCATACTTGTGTGTGTGTGTGTGTATGTACGTGTTTGTGCGTGTGTATGTACATGTGTGTGTGTGTGTGTGTGTGTGTGTGTGTGTGTTTGTGTGTGTTTGTTTGTGTCTGGGTATGTGTGTCTGTATGCACGCACGTGTGTGTGTGTGCGTGTGTGTTTTTGCAACCAAATCGGGGAAAAATAGCCACAAACCCTGACATGTGTGCGTTGTGGTCCAGGGTATCGCAGGGACAGACGTGGCCAAGGAGGCGTCGGACATCATCCTCACCGACGACAACTTCAGCAGCATCGTGAAGGCGGTGATGTGGGGGAGGAACGTCTACGACAGCATCTCCAAGTTCCTGCAGTTCCAGCTCACAGTCAACGTTGTCGCTGTCATTGTGGCATTCACTGGCGCCTGCGTTACACAGGTATGTGTGCGTTTGTTTGTTTGAGTGTTTGTTTTCCTGTTTGTTGTGTGTGTGCTCGTGTGCTTCAATCGGCATACGAGTACTTTACAAAATGTCTGACCACAAAGACCATAGTACTATGTTGCTGATGTTTAGAATCGTGGCGGTCGCCTTCAGGTGAAGTGTTTTTTAAGAAAATGTTTTGGTTGGTAATTGAAGCCAGGAGAGAGCGTTATGATGACCTTTATGTCCTTCAAGGTAATTACTGGTCTTTATTCTGCATGTAAGTCCCCCCTACCAAATATGGATAATTTCCCTTGCTGATCACCAAAAAACTCAAACAACGTCCCGCAGAAGGCAAATCGACACCATAAAAACTGTTGTGTATTAACCAATGTGTTCACAAAGTGTTCACAGTCTACGGTTTATCTCACAGCGGTTGGCATGTTGCTTGGGTCCCCAGGACTCCCCGCTGAAGGCGGTGCAGATGCTGTGGGTGAACCTCATCATGGACACCTTCGCCTCGCTGGCCCTGGCCACCGAGCCGCCCACGGAGAGCCTGCTGAAGAGGAGGCCCTACGGACGCAACAAGCCCCTCATCTCCAGCACCATGACCAAGAACATCCTGGGCCACGCCGTCTACCAGCTCATCATCATCTTCACCCTGTTGTTCGCCGGTACGTCCTGTCATCAACTGTGCCGCCTCAGTCCTGAGTCCTGGATACTCCTTTTAAAATACGAGAGGCCATCATTATTCATTCCGTTTTTATAACCGTTTAAAATAGAAAAAGCTGCTAAGCTACTTAGAACAAAACTCTGCAGGAGCTCCAATCTTATGTTAAAGTTTTTAGTATTCAAGATATGAAGATATGAACTCAAGACACACTCATAGAAATAGTAAAAATAGAATAGGAGTATATTGGTGGATTGGGGGTGAACTCGGGGGGGTCGAAGGGATCCACCTAATAAATTTGTCCCCGCACCGGCAGGCGAGAAGATCTTCGACATTGACAGCGGGCGCGGTGCCCCCCTGCACTCGCCGCCGTCCGAGCACTACACCATCATCTTCAACGCCTTCGTCATGATGCAGATCTTCAACGAGATCAACGCCCGCAAGATCCACGGAGAGCGCAACGTGTTCGAGGGCATCTTCAGAAACCCCATCTTCTGTACCATCGTGTTCGGCACCATCGTGCTACAGGTAGGGACGAGATGTCAATCAATATTTGAGTCCCCATATGATTGCAGTTCTGTAAATACTGCAATACTGTATCCTGTATGGTAATGCAGCATCGAGATTTTGATGTGCTTACTTTAGTTTTGTCTAGCATATCAGTTGAGGTTCATGTTCTTCACTTCCATTAGTGTGGACAATCATTTATTCAAAGGTGACATATTCTACTACCAGGTGCGAGTGTGATTAGCCGTAATGGGCGTGTCGACCCAGATGTATGACCGATAGATGAGCAACGTTTGCAGTCCACAGGGTAGGCTGGTAGACTGATCTATTCAGCACACATCTAGGGGGACACGCACACTTGGGATGTCAGAAGAGGCAGATTTTCAAAACGGCTTGTAATGGCTAATCACACTCACATCTGGGGGTATGAAATGTCACCTTTAATGAATTAGTCAGAGCAGAACAGAACGTAGTGGTTGATGCAGATTGACCCCAGGCCGACCATGCGTGTGCTTGGTGTCTACAGGTTCTCATCGTGCAGCTGGGAGGTAAACCTTTCAGCTGTGTGGCCCTGGACATTGAGAAGTGGATGTGGTGCGTGTTCCTGGGCATGGGAGAGCTGCTCTGGGGACAGGTAATCAATAGCTTGATCCGTCTGTCCGTCCGTCTCATCTGGTCTGTCTGTTTATCTCTCTGTCTGTACGTCCGTCTGTCTGTCTCTGTCTATGTAGCCAACATTAGCATTACTTTATTTTCACAATTGATCCCATCCCAGTTTTTGCTCTCTCTCTCTCTCTCTCTCTCTCTCTCTCTCTCTCTCTCTCTCTCTCTCTCTCTCTCTCTCTCTCTCTCTCTCTCTCTCTCTCTCTCTCTCTCTCTCTCTCTCTCTCTCTCTCTCTCTCTCACCCCCTGACCCTCCTATTATATTGGCATCATAAACTGAATCAAACATGTATCAGCCAGACTTTTCCGGTATTAACCCTCTCTCTCTCCCCTCCCGCCTCGTCAGGTGATATCCACCATACCCAATAGCGGGCTGCGGTTTCTCCGGAGGGCGGGGCAGCTGAGCCAGAAGGACGAGCTGCCGGAGGACGACGTCAACGACGACAACGAGGAGATCGACCACGCGGAGAGGGAGCTGAGGAGAGGGCAGATCCTCTGGTTCAGAGGGCTCAATCGCATTCAGACACAGGTGAGGACACCGGAAGCCCCCGCAGGAGGCAGGCCTAAGCTTCAGCTGCCGGCCAATCAGAGAGGCAGGATTCACAAGAGGCTCCAGTTGTGGCAATCAAACATTTTGCCATGCAAAATGCTCTTATTGTTGGACTCCGTCCAATTCTGTTGAAGAACAAATTCTGCTGTTCCTTTGATTAAGGCGTTGCATGTGAAGCACTGTCGTTTTAACGTAACCATGCCTACCAGGGAGAAGTTTGAGTCAGGTAATGTGCAGCTTCAAGCTCTTATAAAGCAATATAGTAAACGCATCACATCCTCTGGAAATCCAAGGTTGTTGTTCTTCTTTGTCCGTCTCTGCTTGCATTTGTTAAATAGCATGTCCTTGTAAAGCACTGTGTTTGTTAAGATGTTTTGTGGTCCAGTTGTGGTCCTTCTTGTCTGAACTGTGTGTGCACCAGAGAGTAACAGTGTTGGAATTGTTTGACCTCGAGGGAACCTAGGTCGTCACCAAGAAGACCAAAGAAGAAGAGAGGAGACGCAGGGCTCAGCGAACTTAGGAACACACACCTCGGAGCCCACAGTTAACCCATCGACAGCCTCGTGCTGACCCTCCCATCTCTCGGCGCTGAATCGGACTCCCACTCCTGTGGGGTTGTCAAACCTTTGTGGACCGATATCACTGTGATATCCTGCCAGTGCCTCAGCTCAGTCTACCAGCCTTCCTCCCCCCTCACACACACTTTTTAAAACGTTCACAGTGTTGCACAAATAAAAAAATAATTTAAAAAACAGCAGTCCGCATCCGTCTCACTCGGTCCGCCCCCCCCCCCCCCCCCCCCCCCCTCCGCCCCCCTCCTTCCCTCTATGTACTGCTATCTCGTTGAGCCGCCATGTGTCTTGTTCTTCTACCCTGCTCCCCCACCCCCCACCCCGACCCCCCGTCTCACACAGATCGATGTGGTGAACACCTTCAAGAGCGGCTGCTCCTATCAGGCTCAGGCCGGCGCACTGAGGCGCCAGTCGTCCACCACCAGCCAGACCCAGGATGTAACCCATGTTTCTAGTCCTAGTCACGTGTCCTTGTCCAATGCCCTTTCCTCTCCTACAAACACTACCACTACTACTACTACTACTACCGCTGTTGCTGCTGCTGCTGCTGCTGCTGCTGCTGCTACCGCTCCTTCTCCCACTACTGGCCGTGAGTCAGCCTGTCTGTCTGCTTCTCTGCTCTCTATTCTCTTCACGGGGTGCCATCCCTAGTAGCGCTGGTAGTGCTGGTGTGAGTCTGCTCAGGGTAGGGAAGGAGAGGGAAGCAGGGGCTAGGGTGTGGGAGTGCCAGCCAACTGGGCAGGGTTCCATCGGCAATGTCCGCAGTGTCCACCGCGCAAGCCGCCGAGCCCCTACCTGATGATGTGTCAATCATATCACCATAGGAGAGGCTCTTGAGATCAAAAGGTCCGCTTCATTGAGTCGATTGTACAAGTGGGAAACAGTAATAAAGGCGTGCAGATGTTTTGTAAGCCATGGGTTCATCAGGTTTAGCAGAAGATTGGATAGGAAGCCAGCGGAGGCTCTCATTATGGTTTAAGAGTACAAAAATAGAGTCTTTATACAGGTTAAATACCAAAAAAAAAGGTTAAAGTTAAGGTTAGACTAAAAATAAATAGGATGATGCAATCAAAGGTCAGGCCAAGAACCATCTGTGGTCGCCTTGACACTGGCTGAACTTGTGTCAGTTGGTGCCATTTACAAACTATATTAGGACATTAAATAATGATTTAGAAAGAAGGATTATTAAGTTATTATTAAGTAATATACAGATAATATAGATAATAATAAACACAAATAATAATAAACAAAAATTGAGTTTGTTTTATTTTGTCTTTAAACCGTGTGATGTGTGTCCACAAATGGTAGTGTAAATAGTCGTATTTTAAGGGTTTGGCATTCCTGAAGGCTCATGTCTTCCTCTTTTGTCTGTGCTTTATGCTTTCTCATGTTCTTCCTGTTTGTCTTTTTTCTGCGGTCCACACTGTATTTCAAAAAACAAATTCATCAGCCATGCTCGGATGTACTCTCCTCTCATTGGTCGATGTGTGTTTGTCTCCCCAGAGTGCTAGGAGCGCAGGACTAAGGGTGATACCCACGGCGTGACATTTCAGGTTGTGAGTTTGTCTCCCTCCAACAACCCCTCCCAACCACCCATCCTCCCAGACACCCACCCACCCAAACCCCACTCACTCCACCCCCACCTCCCTAGTGTCAACCAGTGTCCACTAATTCCAACCGACTCACTCAACAAAATAAGTAAACATTCAAGTGTACGTCACAGCGTTAGTTATTGTCCCTTGATGTAGGTCAACTTTGGCCCAATCCCATTTCTACCCCTTACCCCTTCCCCTTCCCCCTCCCCCTTGTTTTGAAGGGGTAAGGGGAAGGGGGAAGGGGAAGGGGGAAGGGGTCGAAATGGGATTGGGCCTTTCTGTTGGGTTTTCGTTAGCTAGGTAGGCAAGACCATTTGAGGTTGAGATGAATGTTGAATATGATGTTTTAATTCGAAGTGGAAGAATATGGATGAGTTTCTGGATGTTATATTCAGTGGTATGTTGAATCAATGCCATCCAATGTTAACAAAAGAGTCCACCACTATATGCAGATCTAGAATGTGCAAATTTATTTTATTTAAAAATAAAATGTGAATGAAATGAAAATATGAAATAAGAAACGGAATAATTGTTTAATAAATCAGCTGTAGCTCGGCTAAGAATTTGGTTGGTTTTTCGGAAATGGGAAGGAAGAGTCAGGGTTGTGCTATGTCTGGGTTAATGCATTGAAAGTGCAGATGTAGTATTTAACAAATGTCTTTACTTTGAAAGCAAGGTACACCGATAATTCCTATTTTCTCATTGTTAAAGAGGCTGGTCTGGCTTTCGTGACCTATACTTGAGTGTTTATTTTGGATATGCATGAAGTACAGAGCTCTCTGCCATTGTCAGACCTCTGACAATACAACAACTTTTTTGTATTAATACCATCCCCTCCCGCCACACACAAGGTCTCGTCTCCGTGGTCTGTGTGTTCTCTGCAGCTCATCCACATCCCCCACACACCATGCTGTGATCTTGTTGCATGTGACCCCCCCATGTGTGACCTCCCGTCTAAACACTAAGTGTGCATTATGTGTAGCCCGTGTCTCACCTGCTGTGTAATGCATATCGTCTGTGGGTTGTGTCGTGTTCGTTCTTTTGATGTGCTGCCACATCTGTGTATCCAGCGTTACACTCCACCCAGCCACAACACACCTTTTACCTGTGACTATCACCACATGCCCTCTTGGCTCAAGCTGTGCTCCCTCTTTTTATTATATTATTTGCGTGTGTGTGTGTGTGTGTTTGTGTGTGTGTGTGTGTGTGTGTGTTTGTGCACATACTTGAGTATGTACGTATGTGTGTGTGTGTGTGTGTGTGTGTGTGTGTGTGTGTGTGTGTGTGTGTGTGTGTGTGTGTGTGTGTGTGTGTGTGTGTGTGTGTGTGTGTGTGTGTGTGTGTGTGTGTGAACCCCTGCTCTGGTGCCTATGCTGTGAGCCCCTGCACCAGCTGGCTGGATCTCTAGGATCTGACCTCCTTCCTGTTATCACTGACCTCACCTGACCTTGCATGTGTTAATCTCCTTTTGTATTGGCATTTTATTTATTAACATGGCTTGTTTCTAGGTATACCGCACATTGGACTGAAAGCGTATACTTACAACAGGCATTTGTGTTGCTTTTTATTTTCTGTATTTTTTTCCTTGAAAAATATGTTTGACTCCTTATTTTCTTTACCGTGTGTTTATTTTCCTGAATGTGACTCTTACTGTTTTGTTTTTATTCCTCGATGCACGCTAATGAAGTGAGTGGTAAACTGTAGAGATCTCTGGAAGGCAGAACTCCAGGTGCCTTCTCTCCTTGCTGCTTCTCTCCCCACCGCCACCCAACTCCATTGATCTGTCCACCCACCTCTCCTCCAAGGACCCTAAAGCTCTCTCTCTCTCTCTCTCTCTCTCTCTGTCACTCTGTGTGTGTGTGTCTCTCTCTCTCTCTCTCTCTCTCTCTCTCTCTCTCTTTCTCTCTCTCTCTCTCTCTCTCTCTCTCTCTCTCTCTCTCTCTCTCTCTCTTTCATCCTCCATCGATCTCTCTGTCTTGCTCCCCTCAATGCTCTCCCTCCCTCTTCCTTCCTCTCTCTTCCAAAAGTCCAGGGGTCCTTCAAATTTTTGTGTTGCATCTCAAACCTCTAAAAAATAATCTTGTTTTTCGTTCCACTTCCCCCCCTCTCTCTCTCTCTCTCTCTCTCTCTCTCTCTCTCTCTCTCTCTCTCTCTCTCTCTCTCCCTCTCCCTCTCTCTCTCTCTCTCTCTCTCTCTCTCTCTCTCTCTCTCTCTCTCTCTCTCTCTCTCTCTCTCTCTCTCTCTCTCTCTCTCTCTCTCTCTGTCTCTCTCTCTCGGCCGGCCTCAGATCCGTGTGGTGAACGCGTTCCGCAGCTCCCTCTACGAAGGCTTGGAGAAACCCGACTCTCGCACGTCCATCCACAACTATATGACGCACCCCGAGTTTAGGATAGACGACGCCACGCCCCACATGCCCCTCATCGACACCGCCGACTTGGGGTCCGCCCGGGACCACCTCAAGTACGGCAGCACGCCGCCGTCGCCCAACAAGAACAACAACGCCATCGACGGCGTCGTCAACCTCGCCGTCAGCGAGAGCCAATCAGCATCGTCCTCCAGCCCGGCCAGTCCACTGCACAGCCTGGAGACCAGCCTCTAACGCCCAGCCTCTCCCTCTAGCCCCGCCTCCAGCCCCCCCCCCCCCCACTGACACACACACCTTTCACACCCACCTGGCCCTCCCCTGGTGTCCAAACTGGCTTGCGTGGCGGTGCCTCCTACTCCAGAGCCCCGCCCCCATCCTCCATCCCACCCCCCGTCCCCGCCCACCTTCCCAACACACACACCCCGACCCCTCCACCCGACCCCTCCACCCTGACCCCTCCACCCGACCCCTCCACCCTGACCCCTCCACCTGACCCCTCCCCCTGACCCCTCCACCCCGACCCCTCCACCCTGACCCCTCCACCCGACCCCTCCACCCTGACCCCTCCACCCTGACCCCTCCACCCTGACCCCTCCACCCTGACCCCTCCACCCGACCCCTCCACCCCTCCTAACCCTAACCCTACCCCCCCCCCCCGACCCCGTTAACAGTCAGCTCTAATCTCTCAGCCTCACAAGGGAAAAATAGACGCTCATGGCTGTCATTTTGAGTCCCCCCCCCCCCCCCCCACTGCAAGCCAGAGCTTTTGACTTTCTCTCCACCCGTCTCACTGGAGGGACATCCCATTCACAGCTGGAGGGGTGGGGGGTGGGGGGGAGAGGGGATCGGACTACGCTACATCTATTCAATCATTTAGAAAAAGTGCAAGAAATTCACAAACAGATAAACGGGCCGCGATGACTTTGTTGGGAGAAGTACATGAGTGGATATGGTGGTGTGTGTTTGCGTGTGCGTTTGTGTGTGTGCTTGTGCGTGCGTGCATGCCTGTGTGTGTGTGTGTGTGTATATGCTTGCTGCTGACGTAACTTTGAGACTGGATGTTATCTCCAGTGGCAGCGTAGGAGGAGGAGGAAGAGGAGGAGGAGGAGGAGTCAAACATCCCAGAGGAGTGTATGACACAAAAAAACGGATAGACTTTCCACTACCACCTCCAACCTGAAGTACTCTCCATCCTCCAAAAACACTGACTCTCTTAATAATAGATTTTAAAACATTATTATGATTACAACAATTATTATTATTATTATCCTTATTATTATTATTATTATTATTATTATTATTATTATTGCTCTTGCATGAATGTACATTACCCATGTTTTTTTCTGCAAAAAAAAAAAGGGGGGTGGGGTTGTTTTATCGAAACGAGTGGATTGGTTAAGAGGTTGGACTTGCAGCGGTCTGCCATTTTAGGACAGCGTCTCTGCACGTCTGGCCCTGCGTCCTCTTCTCCGTGTGGCATGTAAATGTTCCCCGCCACAGACAGCTTCGTGTCAACCACGAGACGAAACGCCCGCCGAGGATTTAGGGCTCCAATTGCACAATAGTCTGGTACCTGTTGGAAAACGTAGAACCCATTCTTTCTATAAAAAAAATAATGATGATGATAGCATTTATGAAATATATATTCTATAAATGACAATATAAATATATATATAAATCTGTATATATATATATTTATATGATATGTATATGTGTAGAGAGATTTTATCTTTGTTTGTTGGCATGTTGCCTTGTTCCTGCTTCAAAGGTTTGAAAATACTTTGACTTATTTATGTTTTAAAGAGAATGTAATTTGTTTACAATCCCGTAGAGATATGCTTCCTGGTGGATAGAGAAGGGTTGGGTAACAGCTCACAGTGTATTTAGTTTGGCCAGATCTCTGTCTGTTTTATTACTGAAAAAAAAATAACTATGTCGCTGGAACTTGCCTGCTATATTGTCAAATTGCTGTAGATATTTTTAGGTGATTAACAAGCAAAAAGAAACCAAACCATAAAGGGGATACATTTCATGTGGCATCTTAGTATTATCGGTTACAATGGTTTGGGATTAAGATGGAGTAGTTTGCCAGTTGTTTTTCGAAGATGGTGGCCTTCCTTTCAAAAAAGAGGGAAAACATTCACATTTATTTTTATTTAATTTAGTTTTAGCACCGGCCTGGGATCGGGGCTCGAGACAAAGGCTGATATCTGGTCCTTTTATGATAAACTGTCTTTTAGGTAATTCTGTATTCAAAGGACTTGGTGTGCTTAAGTTAAAGTGTGACCATTTAAGGCAACAATCAAGTCATATTTGAAATCTTCAAACTACTGTTAAGTTATTTTGGCTAATCTGTATGGAAATCACACCTTTTTTTTAAGATATATTGTGTTGATTATTCCTTTTTTGTTTCTTATGCTGAGAGAAAAACAGCACCACAAAGTTGTTTGCAATTTGAACATCTAGAAAAAAAGAAGAAAAAAAAGACAACAAACTGGAATGTTGCTTTGACTCTTTTTCCACACTTCCTGGTTGTGAATGGAAACAAACTCTGTGGTGTAAACTCTAGATGTGCTTCTGTGTGTTTTAACTGAGCTCGTCTTCCTGCCCACGCAACACACACACACACACACACACACACACACACACACACACACACACACACACACACACACACACACACACACACGTACACACACACACACACACACACACACACACACACACACACACACACACATACACACACACACACACACATTCGCACACACACACACAAACATATTCGAATCGCACAAAAATACTCAAACATTTCAGCTGTACCAACTAGTTGTGAACTATTTATTATGCTTTGACCAACCAGATGCTACAGGAGCCCAACGCTCCATACGTAACAGTACATGAAGCCGGTCCTATGCATCCGAAGGACCAAAATGCCCCATTAATCTACTCATTGCTATCGTTGCTTTTTCTAACTAATTAAATGTAGTCATTGGCTCGCATGTTGTTGATAGGCATCATTGTGCAACCTGAACCAATTGAAGATCTTTCTACTTTAAAATTCATATATATATATGTGTGTATATATTTATATATATATATATATATATATATATATATATATATATATATATATATATATATATATATATGTGTGTGTATTTATATATATATATATATATATATATATATATAATATTAATATATATAATATTAATTTATATACAGATTTATATCTATAGATATACATTGATCTTTTTTATAGCCCCGCCTCTTCTTGTTGTTACCCATGTGAAGAGGGCACTTAAGCTTTATCAGTCAGCTCAGGACTGTAGGAAATAGCATCTGAACGATGGACCATATTAATACAAATCTACTTTCATGAACTACAAATATGGTCTGCCTTTTTATTTAATGTTTTTCTCTAACTTTTTCTTTTGCTCTGCAAAGATGAAAAAACATTTTCAAAGAAATATTTTGAAAAAATGCCACTACCAAACGTTTTTTTCTTTTTATTTTGTACATTTTACTAGTATCTTTTATTGTATAGCATAAGCTCCTATAATCGGAGAAAAACAGGAACCACTCCTTACCCATCACGCACCATAGATCATACTGTCAGCCTAGCTGTTGGGGTTTGGATTATCCAGTTTTACATCACCCATTCCTGCTCCTGTCAGACGCACTTCAAACACCACAACTACATCCAAAACCACAACAACTCTTGTTAGGCTACAACCAATGACTGTGAAACAGCAGTGGTGACCATGGCGATGATGATATTGATTGCAATAACGATGATGTTGGTTGAATGGTGTTTTATGAGGGCAGAAAATGGCAATGGCAACAATAATGATATCAATGATACTTCTTGCAATATACTCTCACCTGCCTCGATGTACTGTACTTAGCAGCATGCAGTTTGTGGAACAAAGAAAAACAGAAATGCCAACAGATGTCTCTTGGCATACATAGCCATGTTTTGGGTAAGTGATTAAGTGTTTATTCATCTGTTTTTATGATTTTCATCTTAAATCTATACAATAATTGTAAATAAAGAAGTCAATGTATTTGTTCATTTAATACTATGCAAACAACGTCATGCTTTTCGGATCTTTCTCAAACTGTAAACGAAAGCAATTTGCGGGTTGGTTATGGTCTCCAGGAGTCAGTGAACAAATGTGTGTTATTATTTTACAGCATGATAAAAAAAATCATTTCAAAGAAAACGAGAAGGATATCTGAGGGAGAGAGGATGATGATGATGATGATGATGATGATGACGATGATGACGATGCTGATGCGGACGGCAGTACTGCTAATATTGATAGTTATAACAATAATACTGCAGGCTGTGTGTCTTTCTGCTTGAGTGTCCCATTTTCTCACTAATGGCAGGAAAGTGCAAGTGTTTACAAAATAAAAGAAGAAGAAGCAAAAAGGGAGACAAAATAAAATATAATCTTTCTCACAGCATGAACCAGACTAATGTGCTCTGACCGCCGCGGTGTTTCATCTTCTGTTGTGGAGCTGTTGTTTGTTCATGAGTTCTGCTCACAAACGCAATACAATCAGACTGTTCTCATCTCTGGCACCACTAATTATTCACATCACAGTCCCGCTGGTAGGCCTACGGCTTTTGCTTAAATAACTTCTGCAGCCCAATCTTCCCACAAGGAATTTTTGTTGTTGTTTTAAAATGAAGTTGTGAGATTAAAATAATGTGTGGTTACAATATTGCGGTGGTTTAATTATTAACCCAGCAGCACTGCAACATTTAGTATAGTTGTAGAGTGTTTGTTTACTGAATCCCTACACAAGGTCGTATCAGCTCTAATCTGTTGAAAAGTTCCTTGTTATTTAGTTATTCTGAACTTTTAAAAATTATAGAATAATCATGGTGGATCACATTTGTTTTCCCGTTTCAACGTAAAGTCCATGCATGATGGATGTATGTGGATGGATGGGTAGGACCAGAGTGATAGATATAGTGGCGAAGTCACGCCCCTTCCGGTAGAGCCCACGGGACCTATGAGATCGAAAAATATGAATGGGTTTCAATGTAGAGAAAGTAATTATTTTCTGGTCCCAGTCTTTATATGCCCCGGATTACACATATGTTGTTTGTGGATTTAAATGATATTTTTTCACGTCAAGAGTTTGACCGTTTATTGTGCAATTGTTCAGTTAAAGGCTGTAGAGAAAACACAATGAGAAAGACTTCTCGTAAGTGCCGGTGTGGGTGTCGGATTGACTCGGCTGCCAGATCAACTCGGGGTCCTAGATGCGCAATAATGACGCACTTCCTGTAAACGCTTTCTTTTAAATGTGCGTTTCATTCATTCCCATGTTATTCCCAAGTATTAATGATCTCCTTTTGTTTTCTAACCTATGAATAATAATCCTATGTACAAATTATTGCTGCATATACTTGGGTAATATATAAAAGAAGAATCGGTTAACTCCATTCACTGAACGGGGCGATCCACTTTATTTCCAGCGCTCCCAACACAGAGTCAAAACAGCGACCCACACGCAGACACTTCCGCTCTCCTCCTTCAGAATAAGAGTCCCTAACAGGAACTGGGTTACATATGCATTCATCAGTGCTTTTAGACCTGTTTCCAATGGCTTTGTTTGTGCGAAAGAACGAGCTGTGTTCAATAAAATCAGAACCAAAACGGATTGAGCCTTCTTTTTATGTCCATGATTGAGCCCCGTTTATAAACAACCCTTCCGGGTTTTGTCCGTTGGCTTATGTCGATACGTCAAGTGTCGATACGTCATCTGTAAGCGCAGGACCCTGAGTCGACCTGGCAGCCGAGTCGATCCGGTACCCACACCGTCACGCTCCCTGCGACTTGCGTGGACAAGACCGACAATCGCCCCACGGCATTACTGAAACTCTCCACACACCCCTACTTATAATGTTTTTCCCCTCTTTCCATCCCCTTGGAAAAAACCTAACATTATCAAACTTCTTCACGAAAATGTTTAGTTTTCTTTGCATGAAATACATCATTTAAATCCACAAACAACATATGTGTAATCCGGGGCATATAAAGACTGGGACCAGAAAATAATTACTTTCTCTACATTGAAACCAATTCATATTTTTCGATCTCATAGGTCCCATGGGCTCTACCGGCAGGGGCATGACTTCGCCACTCTGGCTCTGGGTAGGACGCATGGATGATTGAGGTTGCTGATTGGTTGAATCAAGGTGGCTCAGAGACTGACCTTGTCAAGCAACCCATACAATTTAAACTTGCCCTACGAGACTGGCCTTCTCTTTTGCTGAAATGTTTTGTGTACATCAATAATGGAAAATCCATGTTGATTTATAGAAAAAGAAAATCCTCGAATCATTGAAAAATATTTCAAATCATTTCAAACAATCATATTACACATAATGCAGTTGTACCAATTGGAATGTAATACATCAACATCCCCATTGCTAACCTCATGCCTTAACTGACTTTACAGTGACTTCGCAACTTTACATAGGTAATTGGAGTATAATTCAAACCTCTGGAGGGCAGTATTTGACTGAAGATATTTGAGCCCAACTTCATGTAAGGTGTGTCCAATACACATTATATGCACATATTCTCTGTGTATATATATGTATTTATATATACTGTGTGTGTGTGTGTGTGTGTGTGTGTGTGTGTGTGTGTGTGTGTGTGTGTGTGTGTGTGTGTGTTGGTGTGTGTGTCTATATAGATGTGTGTGTGTGTGTGTGTGTGTGTGTGTGTGTGTGTGTGTGTGTGTGTGTGTGTGTGTGTGTGTGTGTGTGTGTGTGTGTGTGTGTGTGTATGTGTGTGTGTGTGTCTGGTTTCTCATATTTGTATTTTTTATATTCCACTGCTAGCAATTGTTAGCTTTATTATTAGCCTCATAAGTTTATTCAACTCCACTGAGCTAAAGTATGCCATTTTAAACTAGATAAATGTGCCTTATTAACTTGAAGAAAGCCTATTCCCTCATGCCTGGCAACCCTTCAGTATGAATGACTTGTTTAACCGGGGGTTGTCATACGTAGAATCACCACGGATTGCCCAGTGGTAGATTTAGTGAAGAGGCGTTAATATCAGGGCTTGTAATCATTCCAGAGTTAATGAGGAGAGATAATAACCGTCACAGTTCACAGGATTACGCCGCGTGGACTGGCAGTGTGCTTGTCGTGCGTGGGCACGTGCGTGGGCACATGCGTGTGCGAGCGGCTCTTTGCTGTACATATTTTGTAAGACAACATGAAAAAGATGATGTTTCTTAGAATGCAAATGGGATGATTTGCTTCCCCAAGCGTTGAGGAAGTTTGTTCTTCTGTCCTCCTTATTAGTACCATTTGGCCTACTAATGTTGTGGTTAAACGGCCTGATGCTGCTGTTCATAAAGTGAATACTATGCAGGAGAGAATGTGAAGGAATAGCATAACGAGGGAAGCAGCAAGAGTTAGCCTTAGGATGGTCCATAATACCTTTCAGTCTTCTTTTTTGATGGTCTGTCCTTGGATGTGTCCCCTGGGTCGGCTTAGCTCAGGAGGTAGAGAAGTTGTCTTGTAACCGATAGGTTGCTAGTTCTATCCCCGGCTCCTCCTAGCTGAGTGTTGATGTGTCCTTGAGCAAGACACTTAACCCTAACTGCTCCTGACGAGCTGGCTGTCGCCTTGCATGGTAGACTCTGCCGTTGGTGTGTCAATGTGTGTATTAGCCGATGTAAATCGCTTTGGATTAAAGCGTCCGCTAAATGCCCTAATTGTAATTTTCCCCATTTGAAAATCAAATATTCATTTTGTTTGTGCACTACTACCCAACCTGGTATTACGGAGAAACAGTTACCACGATAAGCAGAACGTCTATAGGCCCCTTCTTTCATTTCCGAAGTCCAGTCCCCCTATGTTATAGCATCAGCATGCCTGGTGGCCTGGTGGTGCCGCCCCACAGGCCCTGAATATAGAGTGGGCTCCCACAGCCCGGGCCGATTAGCCCAGGGGGCATTCAGGTCCATATGCAAGGGTCCATTTCCAGGAAGAATGGCCCTTTATCGGGCCCCAAGTTAAATCCTGCTGCGTTCTCTTTGGCCCCATTAGAAGCCTGGGGTAACTGACAGTCCTTTAGAATCAGCCAACACTCCTCTAGAGCTTCTTGCTTCTCACCCCTCTTCTGTCCACCTTTTTTAGTGTCATTTTAGAAGAGATTGATTTTGAAATGATAATTCTCTGCACAGTGCTTCTCTGTTTGTTGTCTATGCTTTGTGTGTTTGTGTTTGTATATGTGTGCATGTGACATGACAACCAGTACTGCCATTGTCTCATAAGATAGAAGGGAGACTATACATATATCCAGTTAGGATCTTTGTGAATGAAATTGATGGTATAAGAAGCACAAACACACACACTCACATTCACACACACTGATACACAGACACCCACACACACAAGCACACACATACATACATAGACACACACACACACTCATACATGGACACACACACACTCATACATGGACACACACACACACACACACACACACACACACACACACACACACACACACACACACACACACACACACACACACACACACACACACACACACACACACACACACACACACACACACACACACACACACACACACACACAGAAACAGATGTGCACAGATTTTCTGTCCCAAGCATTGACTGTCAATTTCCACTCTGACAGTTTGCGGACAGGCTTGTGATTGCCGCCTCATCTCCTGACCTCCAGGGAATGACAGTGCTGCTTTTCTTCCCCAGAATCTACACCAGCCACACAGAGGACCGTCAAACACAGAGAGGAATCAAGCATGATTGTCTGCAGCATCAGAAGTTTCTTGCATATTCTGTCTAGACAGGTTTATTAGATGTGCTCTCAGTGTGTGAGAGAGAGAGAGAGAGAGAGAGAGAGAGAGAGAGAGAGAGAGAGAGAGAGAGAGAGAGAGAGAGAGAGAGAGAGAGAGAGAGAGAGAGAGAGAGAGAGAGAGAGAGAGAGAGAGAGAGAGAGAGAGAGAGAGAGAGAGCACTCTTATTACCGTCAATGTGGCTTTGTTTTCAAGGGTCCCGCACATTATCAAGAACCATTTTTATTTCTAGGTCATAACCGGTCAGGTGATTCATAAAATAGACATATCTAGGCCTTGCGTAATATCCTTCCCAGAAGTAGAGTTCAGGGTATTTATCAAACCTGACACCTGCAGGTCTACACGTTTAATCAAAAGGAAAATGAAAAGACCATTCATTTTGGAAACTGCAATGAGGTGGTCACATAACCATTAGGATTTACTGCAAACCTGGAGCTTGTTACATGCAAGACATCCTGCCCCTCCCCCTGCGTCTTTAGGTGTGTCTACATACGATAGTTTGAATATATATCTCTGCCGCGTCTGCACACAAACACATATGTACACAGACAGTACACACATGTATGCCTGTTGAGTGTCTCTTGAAGAGAGAATAACGCTACCTCTTGGATCAACAAGGTGTATTTCACTCCAAGGTTAAGAGCCATCAGCGTTGCTACACCACACGATACCATTTTGTATTCTGCTGCTCTCATCTTCTGACGCTGACCCCACCTGGCTATACGACTCCTTGCTATGTCTTTCTCAGTCTGTGATCAAATTATATAGTAGTTAACGTAGTTCCCAGGCGCTCTCCTCTAAGACAGAGTGCCTGGAACAGGGTGCTCAGAATGAACGCTAGAGTGAGAGGGGGCGGGACATTCAGTTACATGGGTTTAGAAGATGTGGACTTCTGTTAAAGGGAGGTTTGTTGCCAGTACATGTTTTGGAAATTGCTTTAGATAGTTCCTTGACCCAAAACTCCATATTTATTCCTCTTGTGTTTGTTATTCTTATCATGTTCTCATTCATCTTGCTCCAGTAACTGTTAATTAGCGTACAGGGCTCATAGGAAGTAAAAGAAGAGAAATGACGTTGTGGTAGACCGGCTGAACTGTCTGACACAGTTCTCTTGTACTTAAGATGCTCTCATAGCCAGCATACTAATCATATCAGCCATCTTGGCTGTGTTGGAAGGAGCCTTGAAAAAGCTGGCAGGTCTCAGTCACTACCGGGTGGCCTGCTTTCGGGGCGGCACCACACTCTCCTATTGGCAAGCAGAGGGAAGGCTATTGGTTCTAAGGTGGAGTGAGTGTGTGCCTGTGTGCGTCTTTATATGTGTGTTTGTGTGTGTGCGCGTGTGTGTGTGTGTGTGTGTGTTTTTGTGTGACAGAGAGACAGACTGAACATGTGTGGTTTGTTTTGTGTGTGTGTGAGAGAAAGAGAGTGTTTGTGTGTGTGTCTGTGTTTGTTGGTGTGTGTGTGTGTCTTGTCGGTCTGAATGTATTTGTGAGACTGAAAGTGTGTGTGTGATTAGATTTGACAATGTGTCTGTGTAAAAAAAGTTGTTTGCACATATATGTGATACCATACCATGTAAACACATTGTACATGACGTACTCTTGTATTGTAATGCAAACTGTCCCTGGAGGATGTGATTGTAAATATTTCCCATCTCTGTATGGGACTGGGTGTCCTCTGTGGGCAAACAAAGCTCAACTGAGGCTCTCTGAAAGGGCTGGTTCAGACTGTTGACTGGCCAATGCTACTTTGTTGAACCTGAGTTTGGGATGTGTCGATCGTGCCCCTTTGTCTGCCATTCTCCTTCTCTGCTTTTCTATTCGCCCCTCTTTCTCTTTCTTTATGTCGTTGGAAGTTGCACATCAATGGCGTCTAAAGCTTTGAAAGTGAAGTGACCCGTGTCCGGACATCCTGCTCAATAGTTCAAACAAATTGCCGTTCATGTGAAGATGTGGTGTGATGTCTCTATTGAGGAGATGATGGCTTTATCTTTAGCTTTAGCTTAGAGAAGGTTGTGAGTAGCAGCTTCCTTTCAGAAAGTTCCCTTAAACAATCCTCCAACTCCTATACAAAGCACACAGAGGGTGAGAGCCGAGGTACTAGCATGATTACACAAAGGTCAGGTGCATGCTAGCATATCGTGATAAAATATTACGTTTTCAAAAACACTGCAGTCTATGCATTGATATTTACATGACACTTCCATTAAACAATGTATAGTCAAAATAATTAATATAAAGAATGGTAAACTATAAGATGGTTAAAGATTTGATCACAAAATGGGGGGGAAATAAATGCACACACCTCTTCCCAAGAGTCAGAACAAAAGGGAAGAGGGCAGGGGGGGGACAGGTAACTTATGGGGTTCTCAGACCAGGGCAGGAGTACAGAAGGAGGTGGAACTAAATCAAAGAACAAAATCAAATAGAGAGGGGCACATAAGGCAGCTGGAAAGCTAAACTTCAGGTAATAAAACCGTAAAAGGCAATTTTGTGTAATTATAACTAAAGGGATATTACACCCTGTTACACTTATTGTTAAACCTGCATCATGCCACTTTTATACGGTAGCTATTCACCCCATAGCAAAAATATCTGAACTCGAAGATTCCTCATGAATACAATGTGTCGATTCATGAGTCAATTGATCCATAAGTGTTCCTCTATATTTCATTTTGTTCCAATCCTCTTCCCCGAATGTGGGATGATTATATAGCTGTAACTGTAGCCAGGGGCGGCCCCAGCACATTTGGCGCTCGAGGCGAGGGGGGAGGGGGGGTATGAAGCGATTGTTGACGGGGGGGACGGGGGGGACGGGGGGGGTATGAAGCGATTGTTGACGGGGGGGACGGGGGGGACGGGGGGGGTATGAAGCGATTGTTGACGGGGGGACGGGGGGGGTATGAAGCGATTGTTGACGGGGGGGGGGGTGCGATTGTTGACGGGGAGACGTGGCCAATAAGTAATTTTTGCGCTCCCCCTCTAGATGGCGCTCTAGGCGGCCGCCTGACCCGCCTGTAGGGAAGGCCGCCCCTGACTGTAGCTTCAACTCTGGCCACTGAAGGCTGCTTTTGGTGGAACGTACTTAATGCAGGTTTAAAACTTGGTTTGTAGGAGACTCAAAATGATCTTTGAGACGTCATCAGTGTGAAAGTATTTGGTACTACATCAATAAACTTGCCACTTTTTGGTGCTTTTACATTGAACATGGATACAATTTTATGAAATGACCTCTGAAATAGTTTCAGGTTCAACTTTTGAATCAAATCATTTGGTATAAAATGACCAATTGAAATAATAAACAGTTTGCAAAACCCACTTTTTTGATTTTTTTTGTTGTTATCTAGCTTTAGTACTGTGATATTTTAATTCAACCTAAACATATGGTAACCTAGCCTAATGAAAACGATTTTTTTGCCATGTCTCACAAAGGAAATACTGTGGCAGTGTCAAACACATATATAACCGCAAGCGGTGATTAACGGGGTCCGAGCAAAATTAAAAGTCTTGTAGGACGCCAAGAGCATCGTTAGCCTAGAGTGAACTCATTATTGCATGCGGGCAGGCCCGGCTCTGGGCATAGGCAGTATAGGCGAATGCTACGGGCGCATCCATCCGCCGGGGGCGCCGAAAATATGGGATTCTTTTTTTTTTCTTTTTTCTTTTTTTTTTTTAATACTGTATTCATCTAACTTTAACTTCAATGTTTGGTATTTCTTAGTACCAGTATTATTTCTTAATACCAGTAGTTATTTCGAAATAAATATTAGACAACATAACATAACATGCAAAATAAAAGAGCGCCCTAGTTTCCACTTCCTCCGCGCGCCCCCCCCCCCCCCCCCCCCCCCCCCTAAAAGGGACTGCGGTCATGCCAGCCGACTCATCGAGATCGGCGGTCATGCCAGCCGACCCAGTTTTTTGCCGTACCTGTATATACTAGCCATTACGGTAATAGCGTCTCAGAACTAGTTTAAAGTAAAAGCATTCGTCGGGTAGCCTACATACAAAAAGACAGTCAATAAAAGCAAATACTATCAAAGGAAGTGTACGGCCGTTGTGGTATTTACTTTCAAAATAAAAGCCCACCAAACATTCCAATCTGAGACATATTACAAATGATTTTGGATTCGATTTAAAAGAAAATGCCCTGTTATTCCATGCTCATTTCACTTCAGGGTTATAGTTCACAACCCCATAGGGTCACCGAAGAAGTTCCAGAACATTCTGATGTGGAGTTTCAAAACAAAAGCCCAGATTCCAATATGAGACATATTACAATGATTTTGGATTCGATTTAAAAGAAAATGCCCTGTTATTCCAGGCTCATAAAAAAGCAGGGCGATAGTTCAAGACCCCATAGGGTCACCCAAGAAGTTTCAGGACATTCTGATGTGTAGTTCCAAAATAAAAGCCAACCAAATATGAGACATATTACATATGATTTTGGATTCAATTTAAAAGAAAGTGCCCTGTTATTCCAGGCTCATTTCACTTCAGGGTTATAGTTCAACCCCCCATAGGGTAACCTATGGAAGCATATATGTAGCAAAATTCAAATGGCAATGCAATTTGGAATTACATTATGCATTTGACAATTCATTATGCAATTTTATAATGTAATTTGTAAATACGTTATTCAAAGTGTATTTTAACATGCAAAGTGACAATGCAATCCTCAATTAAATTTGCAAAAGTTATAACAATACAAATAGAATAACATTTTGTCAAATTCTTTGAGTTCCTTTATACAAATTGAAAAGCTATAGCGTCCCCGTGATTGCAATCCACTTCGCCACGCTCCGTGTGTTGCGATATTCAAATGACATTTCAATCCGCAAAACGGAATCCTAAACGGAATCCAAAGAGGGAATCCAAAGAGGAATCCAAAGAGGAATCCAAAAAGTCAATATGCAAAGTGGCAAACGTATCAGCCAATCAGCGTCTGGGCGGGAACTATGTCACTTGCTCGTAATTTCCTTGTTCACTTCTAGTTCGTATGTGTCAGGTCCATGGTCACCAATGGAGATTATTGATACGCTCCGAAGTTTGGCCGATGATGTGGAGAACAATCGTGTTGAAGACACAGATGCAGTAGATAGAGTGCGTGTTCTGGGAGATAGGATAGACGACTTATCCTCACTGGTACGTTTTGACGCCAGTGTGGTAAACACAAAGATTTCCCAAGTGCTGCCTACAGGCACTGGGTGCGAAACATAGGGTCGGGAGACCCACCGTCTCCACCCACTCCTCACCTACAAAGCTCTCCACAACCTAGCCCCCAGTTACCTCTGGGACCTCCTCCAAGAATACACTCCCTCCCGCTCCCTCCGCTCAACCTCTGCTGGACTACTATGTATCCCCACATCACGACTCATTACGAATGGGGGGGGTCATTCAGCTGTGGAGATACCCTTGGAGACAATAGAAAGTGACGTAGTTCCCGCCCAGACGCTGATTGGCTGATACGTTTGCCACTTTGCATATTGACTTTTTGGATTCCTCTTTGGATTCCTCTTTGGATTCCGTTTTGGATTCCGTTTTGCGGATTGAAATGTCATTTGAATATCGCAACACACGGAGCGTGGCGAAGTGGATTGCAATCACAGGGATGGTATAGCTTTTCAATTTGAATAAAGGAACTCAAAGAATTTGACAAAATGTTATTGTATTTTTATTGTTATAACTTTTGCAAATGTAATTGAGGATTGTATTGTCACTTTGCATATTAAAATACACTTTGAATAACGTATTTACAAATTACATTATGAAATTGCATAATGCATTGTCAATTGCATAACGTAATTACTTATTGAATTGCAAATTGCAAATTGCATTGCCATTTGAATTTTGCTACATATATGCTTCCATAGTAACCCACGAAGTTTCAGAACATTCTGATGTGGAGTTTCAAAATAAAAGCCAACCAAAATGTCCAATATGAGACATATTACATATGATTTTGGATTACATTTAAAATAAAATGCCCTGTTATTCCAGGCTCAGGGCGATTGTTCAAGACACCATAAGGTCACCCAAGAAGTTTCAGGACATTCTGATGTGTAGTTTCAAAATAAAAGCCCACTAGATATTGAAATATGAGACATTAGATATTATTTAGGTATGATCTTTGGATTAGATTTAAAAGGAAACGCCCTCATTCCACTTCAGGGTCATAGGTCAGAACCCCATAGTGATACTCAAGAAGTTTCAGGATATTATGATGCGTAGTCTCAAATTAAAAGCCCACTAGATATTGAAATATGAGACTTATATTTCAATATCTAGTGGGCTTTTAATTAGACATTACACATCAGAATATCCTGAAACTTCTTGGGTGACACTATGGGGTCTTAAACTTTGACCCTGAAGTGGAATGAGTCTGGAATAACAGGGAGTTTCCTTTTAAATTGAAACCAAAAAAATATGTAATAAGTCTCATATGTCAATATCTAGTGGGCTTTTAATTTGAAACTACACATCAGAGTATCCTGAAACTTCTTGGGTATCACTATGGGGTTGTGAACTATAACCATGAAGTAAAATGAGCCTGAAATAACAGGGCATTTTCTTTTAAATTGAATCCAAAATCATATGTAATATGTCTCATATTGGAATTCTTGGTGGGCTTTTATTTTGAAACTCCACATCAGAATGTTTTGAAACTTCGTGGGTTACCGTATGGTTTTGAACTATAACTCTGAAGTGAAATGAGCCTGGAATAACAGGGCATTTTCTTTTAAATTTAATCCAAAATCATTTGTAATATGTCTCAGATTGGAATGTTTGGTGGGCTTTTATTTTGAAAGTAAATACCACAACGGCCGTACACTTCCTTTGATAGTATTTTCTTTTATTGACTGTCTTTTTGTATGTACCCGACGAATGCTTTTATTTTAAACTAGTTCTGAGACGCTATTACCGTAATGGCTAGTATATACAGGTACGGCAAAAAACTGGGTCGGCTGGCTTGACCGCCAATCTCGATGAGTCGGCTGGCATGACCGCAGTTAAAAGGGGTAGGGGGCAATAGCAAAAATCTTGCCTAGGGCACCAAATTGGTCAGAGCCGGCCCTGCATGCGGGTGTCTTCATTCATAAAAAATGAAAACATTCGGGAGTATGCAATAATACATATTCTAAAGAGGTCAGAGACTCCGTGCACAGCCCCGCCTTCCCCAGTGAACCAAGAAAGCCCGCGCCGTGACGAACGGGGGATTTGACCCCCTCGGTTTTACACAGGAAACCGAAACGGCTCGGCAGTGTCGAAAGACCTATGTAGCAGGGGCGGATCTAGAAAAATATTCATGGGGTGGCAAGAGGGGGACAGGAGATTTTGAGGGGTGGCACCCTCTGGCAGAAGTATATACAGTATGCCGATTTAATTAAAGCCATATCAATCAATATTTACTTGGATAGCCCCCACATTTAGATATTTTGACTCAATAACATAATATTTAATTTATTGTGGGATGAGTAAAGCCTTACATTTAAACATAAAAGGTTTCAGACAAAATTTAATAAATTATTACTGAATAATTACAAAATCAACCTGCCTTACAACAAACACCTGCACTATTACACCAGCAGGGGCATGGGGCTAAAAATATATGCAAAGAGAGCTGCAATATGTACTTTAGTTAACAATAAGTTGGCATTGGTCCATGAGATATTCCTATCAGATGTCAATCATCAGTCCAACTTGAGTGCAAATATCACTTTATTCACAGATTCCAATAATTTACATACAATGCCACCCTCAAAGTGCGGTGACATAGAATAACTCCCAAAGTAGAGTGTATTACCTGCATGCTTGGAAGAGCCAAATGGGGATTCAGGGGAAGTGCTATCAAAGATTTCCCTCTCTTTCTTTTTTTATATCTTTAATTTCTAAGTATTTAAGACCTTTTGGGTTTACCTTATTATTTTTTTTGCTCTTGATGTGAAGCTTGTTTTATTATTAATTATTGATTGATTATTAACCCACGAAGTTTCAGAACATTCTGATGTGGAGTTTCAAAATAAAAGCCAACCAAAATGTCCAATATGAGACATATTACATATGATTTTGGATTACATTTAAAATAAAATGCCCTGTTATTCCAGGCTCAGGGCGATTGTTCATGATTGCTTGGAAGAGCCAAATGGGGATTCAGGGGAAGTGCTATCAAAGATTTCCCTCTCTTTCTTTTTTTATATCTTTAATTTCTAAGTATTTAAGACCTTTTGGGTTTACCTTATTATTTTTTTTGCTCTTGATGTGAAGCTTGTTTTATTATTAATTATTGATTGGTTATTAACTTATATTGGTTTATAAAAGTTCAGACAGGTGTGCAATCAAGTAGATTAGAGATGGCCATTTGTAAATAATTTACAGAAGATGACTTGCATTTTGCTGTCCAAGTACCTGTTACTTGGTTCAATGACAATAAAGTTTAATATAATCAAATCGAATGACTGTTGATACAAAAGGAGGCACATGAAGTTAACGGTCAGGAAAACCAGCTGAGTGTAGAAGGGTTTGTGTTTGTTAGCGCGTCTTTAGCGCGGATTGCAATTCTTATTGCAGCATGCAGGGTTATGCGAGAAACATACAGAGGGACGCGGTCGTTGAGCTCCGCCGCCCCACATTGCATGACACGTTAAACTCAACTAGAATCGCCACCATCAATTTGATATCAACAAAACAAAAATAGTCGGAAAGCCTACAGAAACTATAGATAGTTAATGTGACAATCACATTATTAAAAATAAACTTGGAGCAATGATTTACTGAGGAACTATTTTTTTGGGAGTTGCTTTTGCCGCCCCACCTGCCCATACGGCACGCGCCTGCTATGCAGCTATAAGGCATTCCAATCTTAACTTAAGTCTTTAACTATGATGTTTCTGTAATACACAGCCCTGCTCTTTTCTAATTATTATAATTTCTTTATAGATAGACGGTTGATCAGTATTACCTCAAGAATGTAGTCTCTCTGCCGCGCCACTTGCTTCGTTCGTTTGGAGGACTCTCGCGCCTTCCTTGTATTCAAGATCAGTGCCGGCGGGAGTCTCGGGGAGGGGGGGCGGGGGGCAGGCGGGATGGGGCAATATTTCCTGGTTGCATTCACTTGCAGTCGTACTTTTGAAACTCGCTTTTGTAAATGTCTTTTTTGTAAAAAAAAGAAAAATTGCGCTGCCAACTGGGGTGGCAGCTGGGGTGGCAAGGCTTTTTTTAGGGTGGCAGTTGCCACCCCATGCCACCCCAGTAGATCCGCCCCTGCTATGTAGCCAGGGTTCGAGTTAGGTGGGAGCCAGTGGGAGCTGAGCTCCCATTGAGAGAGGTCTGGCTCCCATGAAAGCAGCAAAGAAAAATATCTGTGGGGGTCTCTGAAAATACAGAAGCATAATATTGTAATTAGAAATAAAGCAAATTTCCCTTCCACATGCAGTTATATTGACGTTACGGTTAAGTGGGATAATAGAACGCCGGTCATTATCGGGAAAATAAGCCCAGACAGGGACAACCGGACACCGACTCGAAACGGAGGTGCTTCGATCTGAAGGGGCTTATTTTCGATAATGAGCGGCTACTTGCCAAACAAAAAAACTTCACAAGGTGTTTTTTTTACATTTTATTTGTAACCAACTTACCATACATAGTGTTGATCAGCAGAGAAATAGTTAGCCAAAGACGTTGACGTCGCTTAGCAACCGAAGAAGCTGGCGTTGTTGTGAAGGGCCCATGCAAGTGAACGGAGCGTTCCACGGCATAGAGAACCCCCGTCAAAATTCAGCGCAAGGCCGGTATACGGTCTCCCCCCACCGTCAACAACTTTAAGAGACCCCCACAGAGATGGAATCATAACTCGAACCCTGCCTATAGCCTACCTACTTCATCCTCCCCAACAATATGGGCAGGATCGACCAAGCTCTCCTTATAGGGTCAATAATAGCCTCGTTTGAATGATAATGTATGAATGGAACGTGGCATTTTTAATGTCTACAACTATTCTATACTAGAGAGCCAATCAATGCAACCTTATGCAGAATCAGATAAAGTCTGCTCTCTTGCTGCGCAAAATATATGTTTTAAAAACCAGCACATTAAGATAAATGTAGTTGTCACACAAGCTACTTTGGATTTTTGTAACATGGAATTATTTCAGGGGGGGGAATGCCGTGAATAAATGTATGCACAGCGTTCAGGATTAGGACTGATATATCCCACATGAAAAAATTCTATAGTTTACTATAGTAAATAAACTATAGTATACCCTATATATACTATAGTAAATATCATAGTGTTTTTTAACCTTACTATAATAGTTTTACTACAGTAAACTATAGTATACTACAGAAAATTCTATAGTTGACTATAGTAAATAAACTATAGTATACCCTATATATACTAGTAAATAGTGTAGTGTTTTTGAACCTTACTATAGTAAACTATAGTATACTACAGAAAATTCTATAGTTTACTATAGTAAATAAACTACAGTACACCCTATATATACTATAGTAAATATTGTAGTGTTTTTGAACCTTACTATAGTAGTTTTACTACAGTAAACTACAGAAAATTCTATAGTTTACTATAGTAAATAAACTATAGTATACCCTATACTATAGTAAATAGTGCAGTGTTTTTGAACCTTACTATAGTAAACTATATTATACTACAGAAAATTCTATAGTTTACTATAGTAAATAAACTACAGTACACCCTATATATACTATAGTAAATATTGTAGTGTTTTTGAACCTTACTATAGTAGTTTTACTACAGTAAACTATAGTATACTACAGAAAACTGCAGTTTTATTACTACAGTATACCACCTATATACTACTACAGTAAACTATAGTATACTACAGAAAACTGCAGTTTTATTACTACAGTATACCACATATATACTACTACAGTAAACTATAGTATACCACAGTAAACTGCAGTTTTATTACTACAGTATACTACATTATATACTACTACAGTTTACTTCATAAACTACAATCTACTGAAGTAAATTACAGAACTTTTATTATACTTTTATTTTGCTATAGAATACTACAATTACGATACCATAGTAATATATATACTGCATTACAATAACTGCATTATGCAGTATTTTGTTGTTCTTTTAACTATGTCATTGTACTTTACCTAATGGATATTTTCAACTGTATCACTTTTTGTTGTTGCCATTTTTAACCATAGTGCTGTAACAATAATTCACTGCACATAAATTAGGCTTACAACCACCATTAACAGTGTTTTCTACAGACTGCTATAATACAAAAAAAATAGAACAAAAGTTTAACTTTCTTTAAACAGTTGATAATTTATTGTTTCTGAAATTTGGCAGCATTGTTTAGCTTTTGTCGTATAAATGCTTTTATGTTCGTATCAGTTACGTAGGTGAACTTCAACTTTGCAGCATCTGTGGGAATACACACACACACACAAACACATACAAGAAAGATGAGCATGAGAATGAGGGTATCACTCAACCAACATCTTTTCTCATTTCTATATACCTACCTGTTATTTCAACAAGGTCCTGTTTGGCTAGGCCAGGTTTTCCTTCTGTGCAGCTGCTGGATGACTGGCCAGTCACTGAATGGCCTGCCATATATTCCCTGGTATACATCCCATGTAGGAGATCATTTATGAACTTCTGGGGGCTTTGGAAGGAGCATTGCTCCACAAGTCCTTTTGGAATGACCTTTAATGCAAGTAGATAACATTACCACAAATATACTTCAACATACAGCAGAATAGCGTCTTACCTCAATGATATATATATGCATTTAGATTAACCGAGTGTACGGCTGATGCATTTAGAAAAACAGTGCAACTGAAACTCAGTAACTTAACCTATACAAATAAAGTCAAACAGATTCTTACAGAGTGACCCAGGGCGTCTGTTGCTGATGCTGATGATGGACCTAGAGCTGGTGATGGGTCTTCTGTTGCTGGTGCTGGAACTGCTGTTGGTGCTGGTGATAGTGTTGGTTCTGGTCTTGGTGTTGGTGTTGGTATTGGTGTTGTCGTTGGTTTTGGTGCTGAGCGAAGAAACTCCTCCATCTTCTGCAAACGTCTGGCAGCACTGAGCAAAGGATTCATAATAGCCTTTTAGCTAACATCTAAAACAGAAAAACCCTTGTGTAAAAAAAAAAAAAAGTTTTCAACAATAGCATTACATTTCAATGTTGCTATTTTTGCCTTGAGAGAATCATTTTCCCTCTGCAGCCTGTGGTTGTACTCCCTCAACAGCTCACAAGATGGGTGATGGCACTGAAAATAAAAATTCCATTAAAAAAGCTGACATGATCCTATGACAAACAGAAGATGTACATAGAGTTAAGGGTTACATCAAGACGAGGGATGAGCCTGTTATAGCATACTTAGTGTTTTACAGTAAGCATGTTTTTTAATTATATATATATATATAAAAAAGGCAAAGCGATTGGGGTGGTGGGCAAGTAATGTAGTCGGTGTCTGAACCCTCGTGCGATCTGTAGATAATTCACATTGTTTATTTTGAATGGGACTGAACAGTGTTCCAGTGTGCTATAAAAATCATGCACAAGCAATTCACCATCTGTTGTACACTAGAATGCAATTCGTTACATTTAAGTCTAAACTTACCTCGTAGTACTTCAAACCCTCAACTAACTGATCATAGCAGCTCTGTCGTTGAATGACGACATGGAAAAGTATTGCATTCTGCACAAATGCATCTTTGTTGTCCATGCTGACTGGGTTCGGAAGACCTTCGAGTTGGTATCTCCATGAGTCACAGCATTCCACTGCTTGCTCCAGCTCCTCTGTGGTTAATGCTTGATCAACCTTAAGGTGCAATCGAAAAATAAGGATATGATAGATGCATTCAGAATTTAAATAAATACCTCAGAAACTGGGATTGAAGCGAATAACATTTTATCACACTCATATCATACCTTCTTCAGGGCTTCTCTCAGTTCCATGTCAGCTACATCATCTGGAGTGACCTTCAACTGAAAGATGTGTCCTGTCAGAAGGTAGTCCACTACCAGAGGAGAAAGGCTGGAGGGCTGGAGGTTCACCACCCTGGACGATGATGGTAGACATCATCTGTCCAATAGTGCGGTACACTCCATTCTGCACATGAGAAATGTTCATTCTTGGAGTGAAGCCATTTAGAGACTCTAGGACAAAAGGACAAAAAGCAATTTGTTTATTCAGTAAAGACAACTAGAATCACTCAAGATATCATACAATAATCTGAATACCATTAACCTATAACAGAAATACTGTATATGGAATAGAATTTTTGAATAGGCAAAAACACATTTATACTGCATGCATAAACTGCAAGGGATTGGCATAAAGTTACATGTTACAAGGTTTGTTGAAGATGTGTTGGGTTTTAAGTTTTTGAGTACCCATTTTCATTCAGATATCTATTATCTTGAGGTGAGAAGTCAAGGGCATACATTTAGCCTAACTTATTATTTGTTATTGCTATTTAGCCCCCTTCCAACAAGCTAGCATGACCACTATAGCCTCTGAAAGACAGAAATGTCGACAAAGAAAGCCAGTATCCTTTAATTGGCTAATAAAGCGCCAATTATGTATGTTACCCAAACTTTAAGAGGGCAGCTTACCCAGTATGCAAGTAAAATAATTTTACCACCACAGCACAGAAGTACATTTGATGTAAAGTGCATAACAATTATGCAAAAAAAAAAAAAGATTACCTTCAAATGCTCCACTCTCTTTGAAGATGGCTTTCACAAGCAGACGGAAGAATTCTCGCCGTGGCCCTCCGAGGTCTTCTCCATCTTCGTTGGTGCCTTCGTCACTGGCAAAGGCGACATACAGCAGATCGGTGCACTCAGTGAATTTCCGTCTACTAAACTGTCGGAGGGCAGTTGTCCACACGTTCCCTCGGCTGATGTAGATTGGTCTGTATGCTTCTGTGACAACCCTCTCACTGTGAGCTTTCACAATTCCTGTCATTTCTTCTATGCTCAAACTTTCTGCAAACCTTCAGAACATAAAGGATAATGATTATTACCAGCACACATGAAAGCCACACTGACTCACTCTAATTTTGACTGGTGCAACACTGAAAGTTAAAAATGAGCAAAGCAAGTATACCTTGAATCCTGTAAGGGCTGCACAGACTCTTCTAAAAGACTGCGTCTGATGGCCTCCTCAATGGCTTCATCTTCTTCAATATCAATAGGACTGTTAATTAAGACACAAGGATAAAAGATTAATTCCCTAACAAAATGGACCAACATAAAATGTAACAAATATTACATGAGAAAACCTTAAGTTAATACATATAACTGTACATGAAATCTGCAAAGTGATTCATAGCTTCATTTGGCCCTCGCTGTCCCTGTAGGTCCATCCCATCATCGGATGGAGGAGCACTGGCTTCCACCCTCTCTTGCCTCTCACAGTGTTCGCTCTGGGCTCTGGACGGTGCATGTCTCTGAGTCACTACATAAAGAGAATCTACTCAGTAACTCTTAATAATAACCTAAACAATACTTTCAATCCATTGATGCAAATTATGCTACACTGTTTTTTAGGGGTGGGAATCTCTTGGCACCTCACGATTTGATTCCGATTATGAGGTAAACGATTAGATTCTAAACCGATTATCGATGCAACAAAAAAATGTATGTACATTTCCATGCGTGATTTTCAAAAATATATAAACACATCTTAGTTTGCTACCACTTCCTACTTTTGTGATGACCATCAAAGACATCAACAGATGAATTCACTTATCTAATATTTTATTAGAGAAAAAGCTTTTGTCACAAATATGACTTTCTATGAACAATGCAATAATCAATGCAGCTTGCATTACAACACAATATGGAAGTTTGTAAAAATTAGGGTTCCGTTTTATTTTCTATGTCAAAGAAAAAGCTGCTCTTGAATTAGACGGAGTTCTTGTGTCTGGCTGTGAGTTTGCGTGCATGCTATGTGTAGGCTGAATCGCAATCGTGTCAAAACAAATCAGATTGGCCAATAAAAAAAGGTAATTCAGATTATTAATTTATCTGCATTGAGACAGAATCATTCTAGAGAGAATCGCGATGCATCGAAGAATAGATTATTATTCCCAACTCTACTATTTTCACTCCACACAAATAATAACGGTTTTGTTTCAATAAATTCAATAATGCAATAAGTCACCAATTCATCACAAAAATCAAGTCAGATCAGAAATTAACCTGCAAAGTGATTCATAGCTTCATTTGGCCCTCGCTGTCCCTGTAGGTCCATCCCATCATCAGATGGAGGAGCACTGGCTTCCACCCTCTCTTGCCTCTCACAGTGTTCGCTCTGGGCTCTGGACGGTGCATCTCTCCGAGTCACTACATAAAGAGAATCTACTCAGTAACTCTTAATAATAACCTAAACAATACTTGTTTCAATAAGTTCAATAATGCAATAAATCACCAATTCATCACAAAAATCAAGTCAGATTAGCAATTAACCTCGAGAGGTTCGAGAGTTGTTTACTGGGATTTTCTATACAAATGAGGGGTGTTAATTTATTTATTTTTTTACTCATCTCTCCTTCGTTGTACAACCGGGCTTTCAAAATCACTGTCATCAGACAGCTCCACACACCAGTTCTGCACAAAAGAAAAAGGTACTCCTATGTAAAAACAGGCAACTTGAACAGTAAGTTACAAGGTGAAATCTTTACAGTGTGACATAATTTTATCTGATTGAAAAATTACATATTTTCTTGGTGTGGGGAGTAAACAACATCTAGCTAGTAAATGGAGATAGAGGTATGTGTTGGAATAGGATGTGGGGGATGATTCAGTTATTGAGTACAGGTGTGCTCATCACTGGATCACCAGTTTATGGGTGTGTTCTGTCCCATGTGCAGTAACAGATCAAGGCCCAAGGTCTGTGGAAATGTAGGGGCCAAAAAACTGTGGACTAGTGTGGGCTGAAAGCTTTTTCTGAGTTCAATAAATGGGCAGCACCCGATTTAGACTGAGCCTTTTGTCCGCCAAGTTACCACACTAATGTATTCAATAACATGCTCACCTTTGCAGGAACTTCCATTTCTGCCATAATATACAGGCATGTGCTGGAACAGACGGAGGCAACTTCTTTACCACCCCAGGGGAAATTGGAGGTGACCTTCGGTATCATCAGTTTTTTACACCCCTTGATGGTGCTCAAAAACTGAAATGGAAGTGACTGGTGCTCTGATAAGCCAAATGCTCCACTGAAGATAGCTGTTATTTCAGCTCTCACTTGGTCTTCAGACCATTCTGTGGAAAAATAAATTTTTCCAACAAGGCCAGCCGTAGCTAACCTGGTCCGAGTTTCTCCTCTGGGTATAATGAAGACCGATACCCCCGGTGAAAAAGTTAAACATACAACATCCTTCGTGTATGTTTTGACATTCCTTCGTCTCAAGTATCCCGATTGAGCCCGATTACGTCGAGGGATGGATGGCAGTGGAGCCTATTGAAAACAAGCAGATCAAGAGACTTTTCTTAATAGAGCTGATAATGACCAAGTTTAACAGTAAAGTTGTAAAGAACTGCATACAGGTCTCCATGCTGACATTTCTTGTAATTTTGCCATGCACAGGATGAAATCATATGCCAATCAAGTTAGTACATTTCACATTAACACTTTATTAATTGATTAGTTGACAACAATTAAACTAATTGCCAACTATTTTGATAATTTATAATCGGTTTGAGTAAAAATGATCTTATTTCAGTATCTCAAATAATAATAACACCAACAACCTTTATTTATAATATGTATTGGTTTCTTTAGTCCCGTTTGACAGTAAACTAAATATCCTTAGGTTGTGGACAGAACAAGACAACGAGTATGTCATCTTGAACTTTGGGAAATAGCGATCAACATTTTATCATTTTATGGACCAAACAACTAATTGATTAATCGAGAATATAACCAGCAGATTAATCGATTATGAAACGAATTGTTAGTTGTAGCCCTAATCCTCAAATTACCAGTGTTGAACTTCAATATTAACCAGTTATTTTATATCAATAGTTTTATTCTTCTCAGGGTAACATAAACGTTATCCAGCTATTATATCACAACTTACTGATCTCAGTGATGTGACGGTGGTGGCAAAGTTGGAAGTGCCTGAGGCACTGGGCACCGCTGGTGTTGAAACCTGAAACAAGAGCCCGCATTTTAGATGTGAGATATAGCGGCAAAGTACGTTAACATTACACATGTTAACCACAGCACAGGCTTCATAGAGTAAGTGGTCGTTTTGTCACTGGTAATAACCACTAAGTCAACTAGGCTACAAAGAGTCCTTACAGTGGAGTGGATAACAAAACTTCAGCTAGCATATACCACACAGCTAACTGGCTGGGTTAGCTAACATTGGCTAACCCCCTCGTCTGCATAAAGAACTCAAATTAAAACGACTAAACTTACCGTTGCTGATGTGGACTGGACCGGGGGAGCTACACCCTGGAGTGCAGCCCGTACAGCTGCAATAACCACCCGTTCGATGTCCAGGACTCCCAGAGAACCGGCCATGCCTGTTTGACTTTGTCTTGGTCTTGGTCTTGGTCTTGGTCTTGGTCTTGGTCTTGGTCTTGGTCTTGGTCTTGGTCTTGGTCTTGGTCCTGGTCTTGGTCTTTGTCTTTGACTTTGCCGCTCGATCTTTGCCGCGCGATTTGAAGCCACTGCAGTGGGCGTGGTTTTATTGGGGATTTTAATATTTTCTAAATATTTAGCTTTACACTTGGCGACACATTTAGAGTTAACATTTAGATTTAACATGTAACATTTAGATTTAACATTTAACATTTAGATTTAGATTTAACATTTAGATTTAGATTTAACATTTAGATTTAGATTTAACATTTAGATTTAACATTTAACATTTAGATATAGATTTAACATTTACATTTAAAATTTAACATTTAGATTTATATATAACATTTAGATTTATATTTAACATTTAGATTTAACATTTAGATATAAATTTAACATTTTGATTTAGATTTAACATTTATATTTAACATTTAACATTTAGATATAAATTTGACAGTTATATTTATATTTAACATTTATATTTAACATTTAGATTTAGATATAACATTTAGATTTAGATATAACATTTAGATATAATTTCTAACATGGATTTTGTACATTTGAACATATTGTTGACAATTAAATATAACACGTTGTTTTACATGAATTTCTCTCAAATGTGAGGAAAAGGCGCTAAATGTGAGGAAAGTGAGCTAAATGTTGAAAATGTATCAGCTAAAAAATTGTTACAGAGTTTTTACAAACGGCGCCCCATATTCCCTGGGATCCACGCAAGCGAAGAGCGTCTACATTCCGATTGGCTGTCAGTGTTTTGCCGCTGAAACGTGTCATAGTAATTTGCATAAAGTTAAAAAATGTTCAACTTTTTTTGGACGCTCTGGTCGCTCAACTTTGGCCGCTGGTAGCGTTGGTCGCTTTGGTCACTTTGGTCGCTCTTGCCCATAGAAAGTGAATGACTTCCCGCGATTTGGTAGCTCAATTCGCTTCTGGTGTGGACGTACAGTGTTAAGAGGAGTTTCGGGCAACGCTCCAAAGAAATTAACGATGGTTTGAAAGATCCATCGTGAGAATGATCGTACGAGCGAAGATCCATCGTTATCGGTAAACTGGGCCCTGAACTGCAGCCTCATTAACATGGTCAAAATGTCTATTGATAAGCACACAACATCCAGAAAACTAAAAGCACACATTTCTCAAGTGAATTAAGGGCTTTCTTCAAAGCATATACCTGAAAAATCTTTGAAATTTTGGGGAAATTAAACATTTGTAGTCAATAACACTGATGGAAGAAATATAAATATGACAGAGTTAATTATGAAGGAAAAATGGTTAACGGAGATGTTCCCCTTAATGCCATACTGTGTCTTGGCAGTCTGATTCTTAGAAACTAATAAGCCGGAATGTTGATTGCCTGATGAATTTCAGGTGCTGTTCAATGTTGTGTTTCTTAAATGAGTGGCAATGACAGAATGTCATGTTCAGCTTGTTCATAATGCTCTAATCAGGATTCAAACCCTCAAATATAAGGACCATTAGTACACGGCATTATCCTGTCGATCCACTGACATTCCTGAACTGCATAAAGCCTTATTCGCTTATCAATCAAAATGTCGATTGATAAGCACACAACATAAAGAAAACTCCAAGCACACATTTCACAAGAGAATTAAGGGCTTTCTTAAAAGAGTACAGATCTGAACATTTGCACTGTTAATGGTATCCACCTAATGAGAGCCGTATACAATAACAAAATGGTCATATAGGCAAAATGGGTTGAGACTGTGGACGTTTGGCTTTTCTTTGAAATTGTGGGAAAAGTAAACATTTTAGAGCAGAAGACCAGGGTGAAAAAGATGCATCTGATTTTAGAGATGAATATGATGAACGAATTTTGAGTCCATGTCAATCTGTTGAGGAGAAATAAGCCTACCGGTAATTCATGATTTTTTACAATAGCGCCACCTTTGGGTGCAGTAGCCACATATTTGGGTTTATGGGGAGGGGGTTATTGGTAACCATACCTGAAAGTTTCAAGAGTTTTCGACTTACGATATAGGCTGCAGTATGACTTTTACAGAATTTGAGGGAATAAAAAACGTTACAGAAACAATAGGGGCCAAGCAGCTTCGCTGCTCGGAACCCTTATAATGGCTCCCCATAAAGACAAATCATTTCTGGATTAATTACTAATCAAGTACTGACAAACCATTCCTAAATTATGATAGCTAACATTCCAATGCTCCTATCCAAAATGTAGGCAGTCGATTCGATAAGATGTGGCGATGTACAAACCCTGTGGGAATGTATCCAAGCAACAGGCCATGTCCTTTACTACTATCGGCTCTCCGGGTCTCTCCGGGTTAAAAAGCTCTGTTCTTCCTTTCAACAACTTGTTGAAACTTGACAGACATAATTTTTACACAATTTAATCTCTGATGTGCAATTCAGTCTGTGATAGGTCATTGGTAGCTCAATTATATAATCTCAGGCTACAATTACATCTATCTTTGTATTTCGGACCAATCAATGGTATTGAACTAAAATAGTCTCAGTTATTAGATCAAATCTGATGATATTTCACTGGAGGATAACATGTCTTTACTCAACAATAGAGAATTATATCTATGTATATACTATGGTGGAAAAAAATGGGATTTGTTTTGAACTAATTTTTTGATAAAGATAATTTTTAGAAATTTCATGAAGCAATTTCGCTTTAAATTTTTCTATTGTATTTGTTCTTTGTGCCTTCTGATGACGGTGTGGTAGACCACATAAAGGACTTGACTCTGGCTGAAAGGCAAGCGCCAGTGTTTGCCAGCAAGGGTTTGGGTGGCCATACTTTCCATGCAGGGCACTCCTGTTAAGCCTCTAATGACGAGTGACCCTGACGTGAAGGGATTCTTACAGACTGGGTCAGCTCCTTTAAAACCCACCAGAGTTCCTGCTGCTGCAAGCCCATCATGCCTGGAAACGGAGCGATCAAGTTATGTATGAACACCCTCCTCCCACACACCCCTGAACCCCCGCCTCCCCCTCTCATCTCCCTTCCTTAGCCTATAGGAAAAATATATTTTCTTGGTTTGGTGAATGCAGCGTGGGGTTTATGATCGTTTGATCTTCCGTCATCCATTTGGGACATCCTGTACTCGCCATGTTTTCCGGCCCCAATGCGTGTTTCAAAAGAGGACATCCGTTTTGAAGTCCGTGGTGTCCGATCGCACCGTGACTTCCAGAGGAGGGGGGGGGGGGTCACGAGTTGGTATTCTGAAAGCAGATCCCCCGGGAGCCACTGGAGAGACAAAGGGAACAAGACCGGTGACATCGATTCATAAATCGAATGGCCGTTGCCGCCTCTTTGAAGAGAGGCTTGACTTCCCACGAGCGTTCAACAGTTAAAGGCAAAAGTCAGCCCCATGTTGAGGACATGGCTAGAATGTCCAATGTTCCAAAATAATTATATTCATCTGCTTTTCAGCTCATTTATGGCATAATGCATCAACATAGCATCATCCTTTAAATCAAACTAGGTCTAACTTAATAAGTGACTTTTTTATTCTCCAAAACATACAGATTGATAGTTCCACTACGGGGTTTTGTTCCTATTCAATTATGTCCTTCTCAATATTTAAGAAAATTAACCAGGGAAATGGTTACATTTTTTTTGTTTTTTTGTGTGTTATACCCGTCTCTCCATCTCAGCTAGCAATCCACCGTGGTAACGCAGGGTTCCAGTTGTTGGAGAGCACATGGCTCCCATCCAAGTAGAGGCGCTTGAGAGTGGACCGCTTGGAGAGCAGGAGCACAGTCGCACACTATCCATCGCCTGGTAGCCACCGCCACTCTGCGTCCTCTGGGGATCTCCTCCCTTTATGTAGGCACACTTAACACACCAATTATCTCGTCTCGGATCTAGATTTTTCCTCGTTTTCCTTTCCCCCCCTCTCTCTTCACTCCTCGCCCCGGGTCAGGCTTAACCATCACTTTGTTTGGTATAAACAATCGTTGGTGATCATCACATCGGGAGCCAAAGGACGTTTGCCACTGTTCGCTTTGAGACCGGTGAGTAAAGACTACAAGTGTTTGGGTTGGGCTACGTTTCCTACTTTCTAATATGATCGATTTGTTTCCTTGCTTGCCACAAGTAAAACTAGCTAGATTGCAATTACCTGATAGTGATTGAGACAGTTTTAATTAATATCGATCCAGATAAATTATGTATTTGCATTTACACGACATTTGGATCCATTTTAATTTAACGTGGGTGATATCTGCAGCTGCAAATATATTTTCAGGTATAGCCTACTGAAAGTTTGCTGAATCTTCCAGAAATCTCAACTTTAGTACACTTCTCATTGTCTGTTGTGTTGTGTTCTAATATATAATGTTCGAGTAGGCTACCACAGTGGAATAAATTATCAATTATTTTCTATAACCCCCTTTCCAATTTCAAAACTTTCAAACCTACACATCTGGGTGATGGGGGGGGGGGGGGGGGGGTTGCCCTAGAGGACGTCTGGTTACCCTACGTACGGGAAACCCATTTGACTCCTACCTGTTCCAATGTTAAATAGCGGCCCAAATTGGTGGGCGCCATCCTGATCATTTCTCTGAGTGAGAAATACGAAGTGTGGCGCGTGAGCGTGTGCATGGGTTGAATTGCGTGTGTCTCCTGTGTATTGCCCCTGTGGTCGTTGCTTGTGTTTGTCAGAGCTGCTGGGGCGTCATGACGGCGGAAAATAGCGGGCCCGTTGTAAACGGTAAACAAGGCGAGGACCCTGAAGGCTCAGCCGCCAGTGTGGACAAGCAGGAGTACCATGAGAGGGGCCACTGGAACAACAAAATCGAGTTCTTCCTGTCCGTCGCCGGGGAGATCATCGGCCTCGGCAACGTCTGGAGGTTCCCTTACCTCTGCTACAAGAATGGAGGAGGTAAGGGGGGAAGGAGAGATCAGGACTCTCCTACTGCGCTGGTCATGCATATATATATATATATATATATATATATATATATATATATATATATATATATATATATATATATATATATATATATATATACAGTATACAATATACCTGCATGGAGGGACGAGGTGAAGGAAAGGCAATGTTGTAGATAAAATGAGTTATTTTGGCGGGATGGAAATGGAAGAATTTAGTCTTCAGTGAGGGAAAGGACAGCATGATGATAAAAATTAGGTTGAGGCACTTTTAAACACTATAAACACATATTCAATTCTTCAAGATAACAAATCTGAGCACTGTGACGTTTTAAGTAAATGGATGGATCGCTGGGAGAGATGGCTAATAACTGTGTTCTGATCTCCATCAAAGGAACAGTGTATTGAACGGTTGTCGTCTGTAAGGCTGGCTGCTTGATTTGAAGTGGGACAGGTAGGATGGTAGCTAGCAAGACCAGCATGGAGCCACATCATCCGCCTCATTAAAAGAGAGGTCATTTTCATGTTGGCAGTGCAGCACTGGAATCCAAAATGTCTGGTAACCGCCTAATCGTTTTGAGTTCAGTTGAAGGGTAATGCCAATAGGGAAGATACAGGGTGACAGTAAGATAGATAGGTGAGGTTCAGATAGGTAGGGTAGGTCAAGGGTTATTTAGATAGGTAAGGTAGATAGCTGAAGTTAAGTTTAGTTCATATAGATAAGATAGATAGGGGACGTTCAGATATGTACGATTTAAAGTAGATTGTTGACACTCCGTTGTGTTGTGGGAATGTGAAGGGGCCTTCTTCGTACCGTACGTCATCTTCTTTGTGTGCTGTGGCATCCCCGTGTTCTTCCTGGAGACCGCCATGGGACAGTTCACCAGCGAGGGAGGCATCACGTGCTGGAGGAAGGTCTGCCCGCTCTTTGAGGGTGGGTGCAATCCAGGGGCTCTTCTGCATCTTCCTGATCCCACATAGCAACAGTCATTTGTGATCGCTGCCTGATAAACTTTTAGTTGGAAACACTGTTTAAAAAACACAATGTAACCCTCATAATAATCACTAATGATGGTTAACTGGGAAAGCTAGAGCATTTGAAGGTAGAAATGCTTTAGTTCTTCCCAACCCCAGTTGATTATTACTTATTATCAATGCACTCATATCATCCAATCATCTTTTATTTAAACAAAGACGTCTGCCTTAGAAAAGGAAGGACAAAGTCGAGGATTTTGTTTATTCAAAGCTCATTGGACATAACGGCTACCTATTCCCACTGTTTTTATTTTCATATGACCTGTATCCGTGTGGACCAATGAGCAATCGTTGTTCCATCTCATTCCTTCCCACGGCCTCTTCAGGGATTGGCTACGCAACCCAGGTGATTCAGGCTCATCTAAACGTCTACTACGTGGTCATCCTAGCCTGGGCTATCTTCTACCTCTTCAACTGCTTTACCACCGAGCTGCCCTGGGCTAACTGCGGCCACTACTGGAACACAGGTGGGGACTCATATTAGATATTCGCTGTGAAGGCCTTGGTGTGTCATCAACCAACTGTCCCAGTGTAATCATCATGAATATTCAGTCAAGCTGACTCTGGGAGTCGTGTTGTTTCTGTGGTTCACTATGGTCACACGGATTCTGTCAACTTTTTTTCAAGTCCTGCCTACTAGACGCTGTTTGGCTTCACACTCAAGCAACTGAGAGCACAGACTGATTTACTTTTTTGGGGGAATTAGTGGGTGGGGAATTAGTCGTTTGAACCAGGCACACAGTTTGTGATGGTACCCCTAATATTGTTTTAAAATGCCCTATTAGTTACAACTTTTTCATTAATTTTCCATCATGATAATTATCCATGACAAGAATCAAGGAAAGCACTAAAAACGTATTCTAAGAAAAGTTAAGGATAAGAGTCTAATCCAAATGGCATATGCTATCATTTTATCATGATGAACAAGTCATTCTGTGTCCACAGAGAACTGTGTTGACATGTATGGAGCGAACGCCACCAACTTCACAAACCCAAACGCCACTTCTCCGGTCATTGAGTTCTGGGAGTAAGTAGTGCATCTCTAACTTCTATTTCCTTATAACAAAGTCAAGTTACTGTTTAATGAGATTCCTAATGAAATTCAGTGTATTTATACATTCTCGAGATCACTGTAATGGGATCAAGGGAGTGTCAAACTTCTGTTTCTGCAGTGTCACGTTCTCACCTACACATCTCTGAATCCTAGCTCATTTGTAATGATTCTTGGAGTCACCAACTTTTTCTCATGTTCGGATCAAAGGTCTCATAGCGTCAACACTGGCTCTTGACCCGAATCTGTATCCTGGAGTCACAAATCAGAGCTTCTGCGGAAAGCCATCTGATTCACCCCGCTAACCTTATCGCCTAATAATTAGAACTGTCTTTACATAATTGTGTCAACAAGCCCTGGGTAGGCAAGCTGCCTCCCAGCGTGGGCCGTGTGTGGCAGCATTTCATGCCAGGCCGGCGTGTTATATGCTGAGCAAACTTCCTGTCCCCCTGCCGGAGGCCATGCGCTCTGCTGTACAACTGCTGTGTACAGTATTCTGCTATGTTAAACCAAACCGCCTCCATTTTCAGTCATGCCAGAGTATTATTTAGATCATTTTATTGTTTTGTGACTTTGGCGTGTAAGGGAAATATTTGATCGTTAGCCGATATAGCCAAAAGGAAAAAGGCGTGCCGTTGGAAACGGCAACCTAGCCAACTGCCAAGCTGGTGGCAGAGAGGAAAAATGACCGATGACCTCATCATATTCATGCCAAGACGGAGTCTATTTTTACACTGTAAATGCAGTGTTCAATTCGTAGCAGAATGTTTTCCTTGGATCTCAAAAAATATTATTTGCCTGATCCATTTTTTCTTTCAATAATCTCAAGCTTTTACTATCCAATTTCATTTTCATTCTATTCTATTTCGTTATTTACTGTTTTATATTGTGTTAATTGTATCATAGCATATGTAGATGCACGTCTTTCGAAAAACATGCATACGTCCATATGCAAAAGATTTCCATCCTAGAAAGCAGTTTATTTCTTCTATTCAACACCCTTCATTGATGGGGGATTATTCCCCCGTGGACTGTGCTCATGAGGGATTCGCCTGATTCAATGGAGATTACAGATGATTATCAGCTAAAGGACTGTACACTTTGAGCTGTTCTTTCAGTCTGTTAAGCAGTCCAGAGCTGTCCTGTTGTGTTGGTCACCAGACTTTGTCACTACAAAGTGCACTCTTCACTCTTTCCTCTTTCCTGAAACTGTTTTGTTAGATAGTAGTCACAGGCCAACGATGTTTCTTGGAAAAAGTCTCACGGGAAAGTACTTTAGTAACAAGCTATACTGGACAAAGCAGCAAATCATTAGATACCAGCAGCACCGTACATTACGCCCGGAAGAGATTTACAGTACATGCGCATGTGTACAATGTAAATTACATTAGCATGCGCCGACACTGGCTACCAACACTTCCTGTCCCCTTCATTCACTGGCTGTGGCCGGAGGGAGGGAGGGGGGAAGGGAGGTGAGCGGGTCGAGGGGGGGCTGTGTTGGACCTGGAGAGTGGAAGGCCACCAAGAACATGTCACTATGATCAATGGCTGCTGCAGGGGCCTCGAGGGTGAACCGAGAGGCAAGCGCTTGGCAGGGCCTCGTATACCTCTCTGGCTAGTTTTTTTGCATTTTTTTTTCTCCTTCTTCTTTCCCCTCTTTGCTGATTCCTGGCCATGTGTCAGCGAACAGGAAGTAGCAACCGCCGAGACGCAACCTATGATGTCATCGTTAGGGATAGCATGCCCAGATTCCCATGGCGACCACTGTTGCACGCGTTATCATATGGCGAACCGATAGAAGATTAGGGATTTGTTAGCGTAGCGTAGTATGGACAACCATGGGTTTCTTCACGTCAAATAAGGCAATGGGAAATGGATACATTTGAACTATGAATTTAGAGTTAAAAAAACCTGCTGTATAATTCTGTGAATTTGACAGTAGGTAGAGTAACATCACCCCAATTCACACAATCACACCTCCACCTCTATTTCCTCCATCCTGCTAGCTGTGAGTGAAGCAGACTATCTGCATGGATGCCTTGTGAGGTCTCAACTCGCCCTGACATTATTTATGGCTCTGTCTATGTAAAGAACACTTTCTCTATGTGCCCGATTTCACAGTAAATCAATAATAATAGTACTACATTCCTTCAAATAATCCCATGAAATTAAGATTATCATAAATACTGTTAGATATCAGAGCCATCATAAAAACAGAGTGACATTTGTAACATAACAATAATAGTAGTATGTATTTATATGTTTCGGAAGAATATGAATATCTACTTTTTTACTTATTATTATTGTATGCTGCTTCTTGGCTAGGTCTCTCTTAAAAAGAGGTTCTCAATCTCAATGAGACTTTTCTTGGTTGAATAAATGTTAAATACATAAACGTTTCTTTAATCATTAGTTGTTGTTATTTTCCTTCCTGTGTAGACGCAGAGTGCTGAAGATATCAGATGGCATCGAGCACATGGGCAGTATTCGCTGGGAGCTGGCCTTCTGTCTGGCCCTGGCCTGGTTCATCTGCTACTTCTGCATCTGGAAGGGACCCAAATCTACCGGCAAGGTAACACTCACCTGACCATCCACCTGTGTGAGTACAAGCACACACACAAGGAGTCATCCTGTTTGTTCGTGTCTGTGTGCATATTTGTGCACGTACTTTGTGCACGTACTCTGTGTGCGTGCACACAGCGACCACTATGTGCTCGCTGTAATCTGACGGTTTACTACAGTAATCCTTACGCTCTTTTGAAAGAAGAAACAAGGCCCAAACAACAGGAAGAGGCACAAAAACACAACAAAAGTGTTGCCACTCATCGCCCCCTTCCCCGCCTCCCTAACTGCACTCTTTCACGGAGAAAAGTCTCTGTGAAACTTCTGCCTTCCCCTGCTCTTGTGAGCAGAGGAGAAAGCATATCTCTTCATTTTCTCCCCGTCTCGTTTCTCCCTCTCTCGTCCCCCTTTCCGCTTGAATGTGCTCTCTTCGATTCTTACAGGCAGCCGGGGTTTCACTGTCCACCGCACTCAGCAGCCTTGGAGAAGCACTTGAAAGATTCAATGAGACAGAGTGACAATGGAGGGAAAGAGAGAGAGAGGGAGCGAGATGGAAATGGACGGTCGGAGGGAGAGGGAGAGGGGGAGGGCGATATGTGCACAGGTGAAAACTAAAGTTAGAGAGACGTATGAGGTGAAATGTACAACACATTGTACATGATAGGGAGTTGGATTTTGATTTCGGGGTGGGGGGGAGGGTGGGATTTGCAGCTTAGCCTATATTTCGCTGAAGTGCCCTCCGTCTGGCAAAGTAAAGCATGAGTTGTGGGGTGGGGGTGTTGCCGGCGGTGGAGGTGGCGGTGGGGAGGATGTGCTTCTTCATGGCTCAGCTTTAGTGAGCCGTCCAAGATTGATTCCCGTATTCAGGGGAGAGAAGTAGACCGTTCATGAGGAGCATGCAGAGTAACCCCCCTCACATCCCTACCGGACCCCTTTTCCTATCCTACTACTCCACAACCAGCCCCTCTCTCTCTTGCTCTCTCACTCTCCCTCTGTCTCTCGCTCCCACTATCCTTTTTGCACTCATCCTCTTTGAGAAGAACCCCAGCGTGCTCACTGCGAGACAGAGAGAGTGGGAGAGAGAAAGAGAGAGGCTTTCTTCTATACAGAAAACCACAATCCATTCAGAAGTCTCCTCCATCTTCACTAAGCTGTTTGCTTTTGCAGGGCCATGGTTGCCAGCCATTCTCCCGCCTGTACGATTTAAGGCCGGTAAATTTGCTGCAGCCCGAAAAGATGCTCCTGGGGTGAGCTTGAAGGAGCATGGGGTGTATCCCAAGTCACAGCGAGATGGGATATGTTTCTACTCTATTTGAGTCGAAGAGTGGGGAGAGACAGAGAGAGAAAGTAGGGAGAGGAAGATGTACAGCAGGGAGGGGCTGTGGGGAGTGGGGAGAATGAGGCTGAAAAAAAAAGAGTTACAGGAAGAGAGCGCTTGTGTGGTTTAAGATGTGTAATCGTTTTATAGGACAAATTGTTGCTGGACGGATTAATTAAACGGAAGGAGGCCTTTTTTCCCACACTCTCTCCGTGGGCTGTCATAGGGTGAGAGCAGTGGCCAGATATGTTTCACGCCGGGCCCTGCTCCATCATGGCCAGCTCCATAATGGCCAGCTCCATCATGGCCAGCTCCATCATGGTCAGCTCCATAGCGCCTGGTCCGCCTCCACCCAAAACAGACTGGCTTGAACTTTCTGTTAAACGTGATGTAATGAACCATGATTTGTATGCAATTGTGTGCGTGCGTGTGTGTGTGTGTGTGTGTGTGTGTGTGTGTGTGTGTGTGTGTGTGTGTGTGTGTGTGTGTGTGTGTGTGTGTGTGTGTGTGTTCATCTGTGTCACTAAAGGGTAATCTGTAAACTCAGCGGGTCTGACATACAGTGGACAGGTGTACACAGCCAACACTTTGTATAGATGTCCAATGCTTGTGTGTGCAATTGTGTTTGTGTGTGTGTGTGTGTGTGTGTGTGTGTGTGTGTGTGTATTGCAAAAAAAAAGAAAATGCAGCATTTTCCCACACTACAGGCATCACTCCTCTGGACCGCTCCTGTCTAACAGACAGAGCCAGAAGAGCTCTCTTTTCTTCCCACCTCCTCGTCCCTCCGCGGCCTGTTCTGTCCTCAATTGGACCTTGACGGCATGCCAGCAAACCAGGGGGACGTTCGTTGCCCACCGACGCTTTCCAAGAGCCCGGGTCTTTTGTCCCAGCAGGCTTCCTAGGAGTCTCGAGATGGGGGAGCGCAGCTTAGAAAGGCGCTTGGGTTTGGAGGTTAGCGGGTGCTAACACACAAACCCCCATAGTATGGGGGTTTGTGTTGGGTTTCTCTTAGCTGCTTTCTTTGCAGTAGACTTCGGGCCTACTATGTGTGATCCAACTCCTACGAACGGCTTCCCCTAACCTCCACGTTACTCCTACAATCGGTGGGGTCAGGGGTCAGCTCTGACGCCTCACAGTGAGGTCACTACCTTCCGATCTGACCGGGTGCCACAGCTGTGCTGTCTGCAGGTTCTCGTTGTGTTCATGCTAGGTTTCCCCCAGGAGCTCTTTTTCCTGAGCTACTGCTGCTGTGCAGCTTAGTTCAAAATAAGTAAATTGTTACAAAGCTGTCTGATACTGATGCCGTTTGATGACTGAGCATTTCATTAGTTAAGGCCATGGAGACGGGATTCATTGTGCGGAAGTAAATCAAAACAAATCACTCTCTCCTTAAGTGTCTGACCAATCAAGCACAGTGTTCCCATCGCCGTCATCCCAGCAAGTCACAAAAAGCTTGGAAGTTGAAGAAGTGCTGAAAAATAACGGATCATTTTTGTTCCTAGAAACTGTCCCATCCCATTTTTTCCGCAATAAGTATTCTGCCCATTGAAGGCGTGCAGGATAGGATAGTAAACAAAAACATCATGGATCAACAAACGTTGAATCAATAAAATGTGTACGTGCCTGGTTCAACACGGTGGTTCTGTTTATCTCAAGGTGGTGTACGTGACGGCCACATTCCCCTACGCTATGCTGTTGGTCCTGCTGATCCGAGGGGTGACACTGCCAGGAGCGTGGGAGGGCATCAAGTTCTACCTCTACCCGGACATCTCCCGCCTCTCAGACCCTCAGGTAGGCCCTCCATGCTCTGATAGTGTGTGTCTGCATGGGGTCGCGTGTTTGTTGCATTTCATTTGAGAGACAGACATAATTGTGTTCTGTTTTATTGAGAGCAGAAGCTGGATGTATCAGCAAATTATTATTTTAAGCAGAAATAGAGAACATAGGCAGGAGAAAAGAGCTGAGAGAAACAGTTGCCTCTGTTTCCTGGAGCCTCCATCTTTAGCAGCAGTGAATAAGACTATCGTGAAAACTGCTATATTGCAGTACCGTGATATTAAAACAAACAACTGCAGGTGATGCGAAACAACTGCCATAAATTCAAAACATATATGATCCATGATACTGCTGAGTATGAGGACCCTGCTGTATCCCCATTTCAGTTTCCTTGCCTGTTTGTCTATTTAGTGTAGAATATCATAAATCCTCGTCTAATTCGAAGGGGAGAGACCCCGAGCACAAAGACGGCTTTGCTTTGGCACGATAGAGCGCTTGAGGGCTGGTTGTCTGTGTGGGCAAGTGTTCCATTTAAACTTTGACTTTACAAAGGTAGTCAACAAGAGCCGAGCTCTTGCGCTTGGTTGACTTTTTGGATAAACTATAAGCCATACGCTGCCAAGATAAGCTTCTTGACGTTTTGACAGTTTGTAATGTATTTAAAATTTTACGTTGTGGTGAAGAAACTGTCAGAACACACAAGGCTCATAACGACGTTGCAGCAGTGCATCAAAACAGTGAAATCCGATCATAATCAAAAAATCGAAAAGTACTTACTGGTTTGTTTTTTAAAGCTTCAACAAGTGGTCTTACGCAGCTTGCCCACTGCATCCGTCCGTCAACAGAGAACGGAAGGCATGTCTGACGGATGGGGCAGTGGTATTTGCCGACGGAGCCACGATCTGATTGGCTGACGGATCCGTCGCAGCCTGAAAAGTTAACATTTTCTCAACTTCTGAGCGCAAGAGACGGAGCCGACGGAACGGACAGACCCACAATGTATTTCGGGATCGCCCCATGAAAAATCAATGAGATCGATCAACGGACGGATACAGTGGGCAAGGGGTGTTAGCTAACTGTTTTAGAACTTAAAAATATACATTCAGGTGGAAAACTATTTGTCTATTAAATATATTGACATTAACTAATTATTTGCGTTGGAGTTACACTTATGTCAACTCATCACTGCAGGCCTAGACGCGAACTTATTAGTTCTGATTTAGTAATAATAAAAAAATAAAATACGGCCCAGGCAGTGACCTGAAGGTCGCTGGGAGAAGAGTGGGATATCTGCTGGGGCTACACAAAGTGTGCATTCAGGGTCACGGCGGGATCATCAATACTGCAGGCAGCCATCTACCACCTCCCAGCTCGGATGCCGTCATCTACTGTAGGAGTTCTAAGATGCTCCCATTGGTCAGGTCCAAAATGCGATGAGGCAATTTTCAAAAAAGGTTTGTGTATCCAGAACGTTGCTGGTTGCGTCTGAATCAGGTCACACTTAACTTTGAAGCTACTGAGGTCATGACTTTTTGAGGGAATGCCAGCGATTTTCATATTTTCATGATTTCAGCTTAAAAAATGTTTCATGTTTTCATTACAATTAAAACTAATTACGTATTTAAGCAAAATGTTTTAAGCATTTAGAAAATGTTGCCATTCGACTAAGTCATTTTTGACTTTCTGGAATTTCGCATTACTCTCTTACTCAAATGTAAGTGTTCTGTGCCACTGCTGGTCTTATCAGTGGCCACAAAAGTAGGAAGCGTGTCGGTTCACACTAAAAAGATGGGTGCACACACCAACGCACACACACTTGATTGATTGATTGATTGATTGGTTAAGATAATGTAGAATGATAGACAGACAGACAGATAAATACTGTAGATAGAGAGATTCAGCGGTAGATCAGCGGTTCAATGGACAGAGTCTGTCAATGAGATCACTATGCAGAACCTCTTGCTGCTTTACTCACAGGCAGTTGATGGACAGAATGAGACACAATGAAGGTGCTAATCAGACATTATGCTTCGCAACACCTGCAGTACACTCCACCTGCTGGCTAACCGCTTAGTGTTAATCACTCTCAGCCCAGAAAGTTAGCAGGGATACACGCTTATTGGATAAACGAATCGTTTTCATTCATGAGCGTAACTTTGTGAGTCACACTGGGAGAGGGGAAGACAAGATTGTGAGACACAGGGAGAAGAAGAGACAGGGAGAGAGAGAGATGCACTGACACACAGGAAGAGATAGAGGGAGAGACCATCAAAGAGAGAGAGAAGCAGCCGCATATGGAGACTTAGGAAGATAAATAGTGTTGGAGGAAGATAAAGGGGCACAGCTGTTTTGGCAGAGGGAGACATTATCTCTGACACCAAAGTTAAATTGGATTCCTCGGCCACAAGGGGGTCTTTGTTCTGTTTGTCACCGGGCTGTGTGCTGGCTCCTCCATCTGCCTCCACAAACGTTGTCATACCGCCCTTTTTACGATTTCTTGTCTTTAATTTTTCGAGAGTCCCCCCGTGCCCCAACACACACACACACACACACACACACACACACACACACACACACACACACACACACACACACACACACACACACACACACACACACACACACACACACACACACACACACACACACACACACACACACACACACACACACTGAGCCACAGCCCCAACAGATCCAAACACAGGCTGTGCAAATTAGGCCCAACATCAACAAGTGATTCTCTGCGCGGCCCGGGCCCCGCTACGCCTCGCCGGGCCCCGGAGCGCCAGAGCCCAGAGGTGAACTAAAGAGAACATTAATGAACATTAGGGGGAGAATGGCCCAGTTCTTCCACAGGAACAGTCCCGTGTGTTTGCGAGGTCAGAGAAGTTACCGTGGTTACTGAGCAAAAGGAGAGAAGACTGTGTGTTTGTGAATTGTTTCTCGGTGGGGGAAATGAGATTAGTGAGTGAATGGCGATGTGAGAGAGAGAGTTTTACAGAAGAAGCCGCGCCGCGCAGAGTTTGAATTCCCCGGCAGTCTCTGTGTTCTCCCTCTCTTGGTTCTGTTGTTGGCCGGTTCGCCGCCGTAGGAAGCCGCTTTCTCAATGCGATGTATCTAGGACAGCGTGTTAGTTTGTGCACCAACCATGTAGCTGATACATATGAAACTCTACCGGCCCTTTTGTTTTTCATATAAATGTGATGCAAAATGGTTCATGGAAATAGAATATATTATCACTTCTTACTTCAAAGGAGCCACATGATTTCTTTTTAAAACCACAATTGTTTGCTTTAACTTTGATGTTTGGTGCTTTTATGTCACATCCTGGTTTAGCTACAGAATAGATCTCTGGCTGAAACTGATGGCTTTGACTTTGTGTCCGGACACCTGTTATATGGCAACCCCATTAATAAGCTCTCCCTACAGCTGTAGAAACATGGTGGTGCAACATGGTGGGCTCCATGGAAGAGGAGCTGCTCACTATATATTTATAAACATATGGCTCATTCTAAGGTCAAGACAACGATTCTTATTTTCATGAGATTAGACACTCATCAAAACATACTTTGATTACTTGAATACTACTAACACTACATTAATTTAAAATCGAAATTTATCCAGCATGAAAACTCTATGAACTAAATTTGTTCACCAATCAATAAATAATATCCGAATCTATCTATTTCAGTGATTAATGAAGGCCATTTTATGGATGAGATGCAGCCTACCAAACGGCTCCACACCTAACATTTCTCTGGAGGTAGCAGGGCAGAACTTACAGCCTGAGTATGGTCTGGTCGTCTGTATGTCGGAGGTTCACTGAGGTTTATAACGGTATTTATATCAGCGTTGTCATTGGTGGAGTACGACATGAACCTTGAGGCACTGTTCCGCTTAGTATCTGCTTTCAGGAGGTGAGTTCATGATGTTCTACTTCTCAGAGGCAAAGGGACGTTTCCTTCGTCCCGCATTAGGAGCATCTGATATCGGAGACACATGGCACAACTAAGACCAGCGTGGGAGTCTTTCAGTAGAGTGTGCGGATGTTAATGATGTCATGGCCTTACCTAAAGCTTACCGTTATAGGATGTTGGACAAAGTATCACGTATCATTTCCGCTGTCAATCAGAGAAACTTATGGGAAGTCATCGGACAGTTCTGCAAAAAGCTAATTTCTAATATGCGTGTGTAAAATGTGTGTGTGTTTGTGCTTGTCTGCGTGCTTATGCAACACAGGTATGGGTGGATGCAGGGACTCAAATCTTCTTCTCATACGCCATCTGCTTGGGCTGTCTCACTGCTTTGGGCAGCTACAACGCCTACAACAACAACTGCTACAGGTAGGGCAAAGAGCAGTGTTCAACCCACTGACTGAATGCATCACCAAGACCCATCCTTCATAGTGTCATGGATGTCAAGCTACTGCTTTTAGTTGAGAGAAGAGCAAAAACATTGGTGTTCATGTAGCAGACCTGTTTACCCATAGCGACTGGCTTATGAATATTGTTAAAGGCGGTTATAAAACAGTTTTGCTCCAGTGATATTGTGATAACATCGGGATAGACTCATCCACACTTGGGAACATTTCTTCCACTTGTTGAAGTCCTCTCTCTCCGTCTTGTGTCCTCTCCCCCTGACGCCTGCTCCCTCGCTGGCTCTCCTGTGGCTGACGGCCTCCAGGGACTGCCTCATGCTGTGCTGTCTGAACAGCGGCACCAGCTTCGTGGCGGGCTTCGCCATCTTCTCCGTGCTGGGCTTCATGGCCTTGGAGCAGGGCGTCCCCATCGAGGCTGTGGCCGAGTCGGGTGAGAATGTCGCTCTGCACATTGGATGTTGTGTGGATAATATCGTTCACCTCATAGAATGATTGAGTCATTTGTTGGACAGATCGTGATATCCATACTAATTCTATCTATAACACTGCTGATTCACTGTGTCTCATTGGCTGTATCTTAAGTGTAATTCCAGTGAAAATTAAACCCAGGGTCTTTTGACATGAAAACACATAAAATAAGTTTTCCCGGAGCAACTCTAACAGCTTAAATGGCTTCCATTGCATTGCCTAGGGGCAGCGCAAAAAGCTCCTAAATCTGCAATTTTTAACCACTTGTATTGCTCAAAATAGCACCAAACCTCTGCAGTAGCATGACTAGGTGTTAGGGTAGCGTTAGCTGCTGGACCCAAGAGCAGAACACAGAGACAGGACAGGAGTTGGAGTGACGGTGAACAGGTTTATTTAGTACAGCTAGGAGTGAGGCAGGAGTTAGGTTGGAGTGGGGCGTATCAGGCTGGAGGGAGTGAAGACTGCAGGCTGGAGGTGACGATCCAAAAACTATAGGTGAGAGAAAACAAAGGTGAGGCACGAGAACTCCACAAGAGAGAACACTAGAGCGTTTGCACTGGAGCCAGGAACGAGTAACTACCACGGTAACACGAAGTACGATCTGGCGATGACTGCAGGGAAACCAGGTGTATCTGAAGGGGAGTTGATGAGCTGATGCCGGCCAGGTGTGAGCAGTTGAGTGGCAGGCAAGGCACAGAGACAGACAGGGGGCGTGGCCAACACAGGGGGAGAATACACAGCACCACAACAGTGGCCATGACACTAGGGTCCCTTCACATAAAATTAAGCATCAACAACTTAGTTTGCGTACCGGGAGTTTATTAAAAAAGACTGTTTTACAAGTCGGTAGGTCCGTGTTTACAGGAAGTCCATACAAGTCGATTGCCGAATGCTGAGTTCAGTTCAAGGAGGAAAGTTGTGGAATTTATAATTCCAAGTAAATGCAGGTTAAACTCCAATAATTGTTCTCACACAACGTGTTTATTCCATTTATTCCAAGCTCTCGACAGTATAGCAATCCAGCATCGCCACAATGGCCTGAAAAAACTCTCCAGCCGTTCCCGCGTAAAAGGCTACCGAAAATAATATAATGGAGGCGCCAACTAATTTAACTTAAAATATTTTGTCTGTAACTTAATTTCCCTGACAACACTCTATATTGACACAAACAGCCAAGTATCAAGAGGGGATTGTTAAGTTAAATTTCGACTTAATACATGATGAACCTTAAAATATGACTTAGGCAATTATGCTATGAGGCTAAAGATATGCATAATGTTTTCTTCCTGACAGGAAAAAACACACAGCGTAGCTCCGGCTTGTATGTCCGCAACAAGGGTACAAAATTCTTTCCGATGGGGATATGCCGTTCACACAAACCCCCTGAAACACACAGAGAGAGACACTGGCAAATGCACAAATGCAGAATTTACGAAGAACAATGGATCCAAATCTCAGTCCCAATAAGTTGCGCTAACCAAAGACGCAAAACCAACGAGCGCACACACACACACACACACACACACACACACACACACACACACACACACACACACACACACACACACACACACATGAACACACACACACAAACAAACACACACAGACACACACACACACACACACAGAGACACACAGTAGGTGTGAAAGAACATAATCACGCTCCATGATATGAATATGCTTGCCGTCACTGAACAATGATGTCATGGCTTCTTAATGTGTTGCCTCATTTGACCTCCTGTATATTTCAGTGGCCAGACACTGACACTGGTGCATCTGTTAGTGTTTCAAACATTATAGAAATTGTCTATTCCCTTTTCATAACCTGTGATAATGAATGTATACCAAATACATAGCCATAGCACCTGAAATACCAACCGAATACATTCCCATACATTATCGTCTGGTTTAAATTGCATTATACCACTACAAGAACAAGCCTTGTAAGCAGCATCATCATCATCATCTTCATCATCATATCATCATCATCATCGTAATCGTCGTCAGATAAAACAAATATAATATAAATATAAGAACACATTAGAATACCAATTATTAAATACGTAGGATGGATAAAGATGAATAAATCAGAGGAATACTAAAACAATAACATAAAAATAATACAATTATGACATTTTATTAAAGATCATATAAGAAATTAAAGTAATAGTAATCTGTGAATCTAAGGGCCTCAAATATGGATGAGCGTGAAACAACCATAGATGAATACCTCATTCATCCACTAAGGACTATCAAAGGTACTGCGGTGTGGAGAGTGACAGTAGAGCTGCTCTGTGCAACGCAGGTCCCGGCCTGGCCTTCATCGCCTACCCCAAGGCGGTCACCATGATGCCCCTGTCCCCACTCTGGGCCTTCCTCTTCTTCATGATGCTCATCTTCCTCGGACTGGACAGTCAGGTCAGAAAAAGTCCCAGCGCGATTGCTAATGGGAACAGCGGAACTACCTACCTCCTACCTGGCTGCACACAATCCTGTTTATGGCACGCTACGAGACGCTAAGAAATCAATACTTTTTTAAATACTTTATTTATTTGAAAAAGGATTCCATTGCTTACGCAAAAGGTTGGAAATAGCATTCATAGCAACTGGTCTTCTGTACAGAAATAACAGACAAAAAGTGCCGTAATTGACAAATCAAAATCAAGTATTCATAAAATTAATGTTATTGTATTGGGAGCTTGCGGTTCTATTTTAGGTAAGAGGGTTGGTTGATTCACCTCAAGTATCTTGATTGATAAACCATATAGAATTGTATCAGCTCAGTGAACATTAAAATTACCATATTTAACCTTATTGTTCTTTGTCAATCTTCAAATCAATTGTAACTGGAGTTCTTTCATTTGCCATTTGGTTTCAGACAATAAGGGTGTGATAGGTGATTACTAAGGCATTACTGTTAAAAATGGAAATGTGCTATTACTGTTATTATGAACAGCAGGCAATTAAATATAAGAAAATGATTACTAGTTGCCTTTGTGGAAATCCCAATCTAGAATTGGTTTGATTTGGGATCATCTTCTGATTTGTCTTGGTGTGTGTGTGTTCCAGTTTGTGTGTGTGGAGAGTCTGGTGACGGCCGTGGTGGACCTGTACCCCGAGACGTTCAGGAGGGGCTACCGCAGAGAGCTGCTCATCCTGGGCTTGTCGGTCGTCTCCTTCTGCGTAGGACTCATCATGTGCACAGAGGTAACACGCTCCTGCCACTCAACAGCTGGACCACGTAACAGCTGGGCCGCGTAACAGCTGGACCACGTAACAGCTGGATCAAGTAGCCGCTGCACGGAGAGCAACACAGTGGTGTAGATCGTGACCTCCAATCACAGATGTTCTCATCTCACCATGGAACGCCTATGATGAAAGGCTTTGAGTATTGTGCATGTACGGGCGAGAGAGGGGACGAGAGCAGGAGGTCCAATGGAGCGATATTCTTCAGTGGAAACCTGGGAGATAAGTTAGAAAAAGCATCTAGAGAGATTGTTTACAGATTTTGATCTAAAACGACACCAATAAAGTTGCTCATCTGGTTCCAGGCAGCGTTAGCTGATGCACACAGCTCATAGGAAGTAAGGAAATAGCCTTTTTTGTGTGACAAGTACGATACAACTAATGACCTTCTCTAAGCCGAAGCAATGTAGCAGCAGATAGCAGTGTAGTAGAAGCACAGTATGGTATTATGGGCTGTTCTGGGACCGGATAGTTGACTGCTGCTTCTTAGCTAATGTTGAAAACAAGTTTGAGCAACTTTAAGTGAAATGTATGATTTGTTTGGGGAGCCATGAACTACTTAATTGTCTTTAAAATCAGTCAAATTATAAACATTCTTTCTAAGACATAATATTATTCATCTTGTTCAGCATCATCATCTTCAATGTCATCATCATCAATGTCATCAGCTCCATTACGCCATCGTTTTCATCAACAACGGCAAAACATGACATTAACACCTCAGGTACTGTATAGATTTTGAACATCTCTTGTGTTAAATATATTGGAACCATAGAAGAGAATATGGGGGCCCAGCTCTAGCTCTAAAAGCTAAAATGCCCCTGGAAAAAGCTGGAAACGTAGCTTTTGGCACTCCTCTTCTGGCTTCCTCTAACTCACTCAAGGCCCACATTTATTAGATTCTGCACCCCTGAGAATCTCATCGTAAAGAATGGGTCTGAGTGAGAATCCTTTTATAGTTCCCCAAGGATATTGACTCAAGGAAATGAAGATGAGAATCGAGCTTCAGTCTCCGAGCAAAGAATGGGAGAGATTCCACAAATCATGAAACCTGTTGTATCATTAATCATTGATAGCATTGCGTATGACTGGCTACCATGCAGATAGCTATTTGCAAAGTTACAATCATCACACCGCCAACAGAAACTGGATTGTTCTAAGGCAAAAAAACGGATCAATTAAACATTAGGCAATAAACAGGTACGATTTAAATTTATTTTAGCATATCAAATGAAGGGTATGATACAATTTGGTTGCATATGTTTGTAGATAGGCAAATTGAACACGCATGAAATGTGACCATTTTTTTTTATTTCAGCGAGCTTAGTAGCAATGGTAGCTGATTGACTGCTGTCTTGTCCATTCAGGGCGGAATGTACGTGTTCCAGTTGTTTGATTCTTACGCGGCAAGTGGGATGTGTTTGCTGTTTGTGGCCATATTTGAGTCTATAGCCATCGGCTGGGTCTACGGTAAGATATACTGCTTTCTATTATGGTATCTATAATATCAGTATCAGTGTGTTATCCTGTTTGTTATTTACAGTTTGTTTAACAGCAATTCAAATATGTCCTATCCTAAAATATGATTCTCCTAAAAATACTGTACTTCTCTCCTCTCAAATGGATGCATGGTACCACTTGTAAACACTCAAAGCCATACACTGCATACTTCTTATTGCTCACATTACTATTCCATCATTGCCCTCTGCTGGCGAACACTCTGAAACACATTTCATGGGCAGTAGTCCTTAACTCAAAGGAAGTCAAAAAACACCAACATAGTGGGTCCATCTAAAAGCTGTATGTAGGCTATGGTTAAGAGACAGCCAATGGTAACGTGAGTCGTTAGTAGCAGTCGTGCTAGTAGAAGTCTGCTTGTGACCCCCAGACAACTTGTGACACACGCTGCGTTGTCTTCCAGGAAGTGACAGGTTCTACTCCAACATTGAGGACATGATTGGCTACAAGCCAGTCTTCTTCATCAAATGGTGCTGGATGATCCTTACCCCGGGCATCTGCGCTGTGAGTCCACTCCAAAACATGACCCATAGCATCAGGACAGGTCAACTGAAGACACAAATCAGCCAAATCATGACAACATATCATGGTGTTGTTCGGGAGAGTCGTGAAGGGTTTGATGAGGCCGGAGCCACAGGGTTTGTCCTCGGCCTGCCATCCCGTCGACTGACGCAGTATTCAACCTGCCGCTTGTGATCCTAGAGATTCATCAGAACCTTCTGTATAGCTGAAATATATTGTACATTTTGATCTGCTCTAAAAGAGGTCAATGCTTATGTTGTATCTCAGAAGGAGAGTTTACATTTTAGTTAAGTTGTATCTCAGCACATAAACAAATATTGGAAAGAATTTAAGAAATGTATTTCGTTAGCCTCATTGCATAATTGCTGTAGTCATATTTTGGACAAATTGTGATATCTAACCTGACTCTATTCTCCTAACACTGCTGATTCACTATTTCTGCCAATCAGAGTGCTTTTTACATTCCATAATCACTATCTGCCTATTATATTTCTTAAGCTAAATACAAAATTAACCTTAAATTATGACCGAGGCAATTATGCTATCAGGTTAACGATTTGAACCTTTATCCATTGAATATTGAATACATGCTCAGAAATAAATCGAATGCATATTTTTTATTGATAGATTGCGGTGATTATTTTCTTTATCTATTGTTTGTTTTAACCTTAAATGCACGTGAAGCATCTTTGTGTACCTTGAGAAGCACTTGAAATCAATGTATTACTATAACTATTATTCTGGTCATCAGTCACTCACTGCGGATCCACTTCCTTCTGTTTGTTCTCTGCAGGCCATCTTCCTGTTCTTCCTCATCAAATACAAGCCCCTGAAGTACAACAATGTGTACACTTACCCGGACTGGGGCTACGGCATCGGCTGGTTCATGGCCATGTCCTCCATGGTCTGCATCCCGTTCGGGATGATCTGGATGATCTGGAAGACCCCCGGCACCTTCAGCGAGGTAAACCCCAGCGCCGAGCCTTGTGGGGAACGCCAGCATGGTGTGAGGATGCCTCTGTGGCCCTGTTTACATGGCAGAAATATCCAGATGCTATGACTATCGTCTTGATTGGATCTAGATTAAAAAAAAGGTAATCTTGTTGATATGAAAGGCACCATGGTGTACATCGCCGTCTCAGCCTGTTTGTGCCGCCACAAACAGGTTTCATGTTTGACGTCCGTGGGTTTCACAACATCCGAGAACATGTGGATAGATAGCGACCGCGTTCCACCAGTTTATGTTGCCTTAGATAAGGCCGCAAATCTTGTTTAATAATAGAAATGCCATGTCTAGGATTCCTGGAAGAGTGAGAGAAGAAGTCACAGAGCGACGATGTTTCAGAGACATTTGCATATGCCAGCTCCTTGTTGTAGAAAGGTTGACGACTGGTGTCATAGAGCTGAGCCTGTGACCTCTCAACGCCGCCGCCAGAGATCATGTCTTGAGGACAACCTATCGCTAGTCAGTCTAGATTTAACACGGCGTACGACACCACCTCCGGAGGTGGGTATGACAACAGTTGCCTTCATCTCTTATACACCCGTCCCTGCCCGTTAAAACTGGAAAACATTTCTATTTGCATTGAAATCTCACAACCGAATTTGTAATTGAGAGAATCAGACGCTGTTGTAAACAAAGCCAGTGTCATTTTCCATAACACTTACATTTCTCTTTTACTATGTTGGTTGTGGAGTATTAAGAATTTAAATGAGACCCAAAACAAAAATAGAATACGGTGACAGATGCGCTGTGAAAAGTTCAGGTTTGGTATTCATGGTCCTATGTGATTGTGCATAAAGTCCAGGCTAAGTAGCCAAATATCAAGAGTTGTATTCACGACTCTGCATGAGGGTTGATTTACACAACATACACCCAGAAGAGGTCAGCAATCAATCCATTCTGATTCATAATGGAAAGTTTTCTCGTTTGGGTTTAACTAGACGATTTGATTCAACAGACTCCTCAGAGTATGTTGAATCTTCCTTAAACATTATCAGGAAATAACAATGTCATCTCTTTCGCTCGCTCGCTCTCTCTCCCTCCCTCCCCCCTTTCTAAACTGCGCTCTCTACAGAGGATGAAGAAGTTGACCACACCGAGTCCAGACCTGAAAATGAGAGGGAAACTCGGAACCACGAGTCCTTACGCCGTCAACGATGCAAAACCAAAGGCTGACGGGAAAGTATCCGCCCACACAGAGAAGGAGACGCATTTTTAACTGCCGCAATCAAGCAACGACCAAGCTGCCTGCCATTTCAACAACAATCATCACAGGAAATACAAAAGGAAAGTTCAACAACGACGGCATCTCCCACTCAACCTAATTGGATGTGAAAACAAAATGGAATTTTGCCTTTTTTGTTATTTTTTTAAACAAAAAAAAGTCATAGTTGTGCCTCTGTTTTGCACAACAATTGATAGCAGTCTTTTATTTTGTCTTAATAATATAACTAACAGTTTTTCTGTTTTCTTAATGAGTAATACAAAAACCAAAGGAGCTTTGGATGACATAGATGTTGTCCTGCTACCTGGTCATTATGTGACTCTTGTGTCCATGCCTTTAGAACAAAGGCAATGTGTTGTAAAAAGGTTGACACCATTTTTTTTGTGATGGCAACATGCTTCACGTTGTGTTTTTTCTCTTTTAGGTCTTAATATGTAGCTGGGTTTGGGGACCCATAATTTAGTAGTAATCATTAAACACTTGTCCTAAGACTTATACGAGAGCAATGTGAATCAAAATAAGTTAAACGATGCATATCGAAAGAGTTCTGCCGTTACAGAATCTGATGTGTTTTTCGCATTTCTTCCCAATAAATAATTATATCGCTTTGCAAATTAGGAGCTAATTAGATTTCCTGTTTGGGCAGAAGAACTCCATTTGAAAAGCATGCTAAACTAGCATGCAAAACTACCAAGGCAGGACTCTGTTAAATACGTTCAGACAATACTAGACTCGTGACTCATTTTCAAAACACTTTTGATTCCTCCCCACTCGGTGTCAGAGTGAAAGGCCTCATGGAGATGTGTTCGACTCGCAGGTTGAGTCTAACCCCCCCCCCCTCTCTCTCTCTCTCTCCCTCTCTTACCCCCCCTGCACACACACACACGCAGCCTCCCTATAAGTCTCCGGTTCCCTGCCATTTCACAGTAATTACGTTGAGCCTAACGCACAGTGACAGACAGATAGATGTGTACCCCCCCCGCCTTTTTTATTTTATTTAAGACATCCTTCACCATGATGCCTTTCAAAAACGTGAATCTCCTGAACTGTGTCCTTGTGTTCATTCCCTTTCTCCCATCCCCCTCAACCTTCTCCTCCCCCTTTGTCTAGTCTGTTTCTTCTTCTTCTACGAGTAATTTTGTCATCATACTCTCACATTCTATTCAAGGCAGAAGCAGTGACATCGTAATGTAACTGTGAGCAAATTGCTCTGGGTTTGGTCCCACACTTTTTTTATCAGGGTTGATTATGTCGAAGAACGATGCTCCGGAGGAAGCAGGCGGGTGATTCGGAGCTTGTTGTGTCAACCCACGTCGAACCTTTCAGAGGAAATAAACCAGCGGTGGCAGAGATTAGATGTTTCGATGCCCGAGACCTATTTTAGGGGGCGGGGAGAGGCTGAACTCTGCAGTGAGCAGGAGCCAATGAGCTGGTCTCATCCATGTTCTGTGTTGAGTTGACGGTCTTCTGACATTTCTTCCTTGCTCACTTCATGTGTTCGTCCTCTCTTTTGTATGTTCGTTCTCTCTTTCTTGCCTTCTCACAGAAAAATTAAATCAGAGCAGAATGTGGGAGAGGGAGCCAGAAAATGTTTCTCTGTTTGCAGTTTTTTCCGGAGGGGGCGAGTAGGAAGTTGAAGCAATTGAATCAAAGATGAGCAGAGGAAGTGGCTGACGAAGCAAGTGAAGCGATGAGGGAGTTTAAAGGAAGTGTATTTTTCTAGAAGGAAGCCCCGCCCCCCTGTCGAAAATCCTCTGAAACCTGTCGTGATGGGTTCCCTGAAGTGTGATAAATTAACCTTACGTCAGTGTTGTGTGACACTGGAAACGGTAGGCTGTTTAACACTGACCACATTGATGTATTTTTTTTTCTTATTTTGATATACAGCTCAAAAGCTCTGCTGTTAGATAAATATAATAAACATAAATACATTGTTTGACTATTCTATACTGTTACAAAAGTTCTGAAATTCACAGAACACACAGTCTGCTTACTCGTTTTAAAAAATAAATATAAAAGAAAAACAATTAATATGTCTAAATTTTTTTATCCATCTCTCTTGTTTGTCTTTTTGTTTGTCAGCCTGTCTGCCTGCCCCGCTGTCATATTTCCAGACTCTAAACTCGTGTGAAGGTTTAATGACTCATTCTATGACTTGTTTTATTATTTGACTGAATTATTAAATCATTCATGTCATTAAAATTCAGAGGGCCTGTCACCGAGAGACATATTTAACGTCTCCTCACTGCCGTGTGTGTGTGTGTGTGCACACAGACCTCTGCACCCTCACACATACACTGGGAGTCTATGTGTGCACTTACATACACATATGTACATCTGTGCTGTGCATGCATGAGTATCTATGATTATGCCTGTGTGTGTGTGTGTGTGTGTGTGTGTGTGTGTGTGTCAGTATGTGTGTCTAATGTGTGCCTGTGTCTCTCTGTGTGCATCATTCTGTTCCGCCACGGTTCAGAAGTCAGCTGTAGGTTCTCCGCCTTGAAAGTTGCCACGATCCAGTTTATAATGATATATAAACCCTGTTTCTCCTCTTACGCGACGTTGGAGTCCCATGAAGACATGAAGATGAGAGACATGTATCCATACCGTCAACAGGATCACCCTCCATAAACCTGTGCTTTTTCTTCTTAACAATTCGGGATATCCTAGGGAAGTATATATCCTATAGTATTTTGTTGCAACCACAATATATAGTTATTTGCATATTACTGACTTAAAATCCTTGGTCACACCCGGGAAATGTCTTCCAGCTTCTATATCAGGTGACCAAATGACCACCCTCACTGGTTCTGTGCAAAAGATCTATTAATGTGAGTATTGACTTGCCAATGGTCAATTTGCAACTGTTGATCACTGTCATGTTTTGTTCTGTTTCGACACTCATTTAAAAAACGATGGTTGACCTTTAGAACCCGAACACCATCATCAAACCCATACCGTAAACCACACTCAAAACAAACTCACAAACTGAATATTGCATACAGAATGACATTATTTACAGAATCGTAATATCGTATCCTGAGGTCCCTTACGATGCCCGTACCCAGCAAACAGAGATATCAATATATCAAGGACTGTGGAGTACTGGGGAACCATGAAGGACATGGAGGACAGTATTGATCCAGGAGTGCCAACCTCCAGGAAACAGAAAGCCTAGAGAGCTTGCATCAATAGACACAGGCCACCAAAAACCTTTTACGTCTATAGGTGCACGGCACGCGGAGGTGTACCTAAATGGAGCTCCTCGGTCAGGCTTCGTCATCACCTCACACCTAAACCAAACAATCCAGTTACACGACCATCCCAGAGAACATCTCAGCTGCCCTGAAAGCTCCAGTCGCGCGCCTTGTCTTGACACTCAGCGCCTGGCTTCGCAGGAGCTCCTCCATGCCCCACCATCAAACCTTCAGCGCTATTGCGAGGTGTTGTTGATCGTTCACGGACGTCAGAATGGGGCTGAGGTGGCGCCTGTCAAAGCCATGATGGAAAAGTCATGGCATTTAAAGTCAATGCTACGAAAAAAGATAACACAGACACATGCTGCCTCTTATTATCATCGCAGGCATTGAGAAAACCCTCAAAAATGTTACCGTATACGAATGATGAATAGATGAATGCAAACAGAAAACCAAACACACAGTGAGTGATATCATACTTGCAGCCGATGAGGAAGAAATATAAACAAAGATGCAAAGATTGCAAAAAAGAATAAGTCCAACAGAGAAAGTTCAGGAAAGGCATGGCTCTTTCCCGAGGCTATTAAGAGGGCATAACTGATTAGTTCACACAAACACACACACACACACACACACACACACACACACACACACACACACACACACACACACACACACACACACACACACACACACACACACACACACACACACACACACACACACACACACAAAAAAACACACAAACACACACACACACACACACACACACACACACACACACACACACACACACACACACACACACACACAATCGCACACAGTGTTATCAGCCAGGGCTCCAGGACATAGCTAAGATAGGAAGACAGCCACGCTCCACACCCGAACCCCATCCTAGCCTAAAGACCCCAGCAACCTAGATTTGAAGGCTGATCTTCTGATAGGGTGCTGGAGAAAACAAGGCACAGTAAAGTCCCTCTTGAAGATATTCAGTTGACTACTAAAAAACAGTTAATTTGTGGAATATGTATTTATTAGATATACTGTAAGTATGGTAAATAGGGAATATAGTGTACACATAATAATAATAATTCATTGCAGAACGTCAGTTAATGGAATTTCATATTTTCCTGTATAATTGGATCCCGTCGCCTTGCCTCCCTCAAACTACAACAGACCCAATACATATGCTGTATGTGTGTGCGAGAATGTGTCTGCACACAATGTGTGTGTGTGTGTGTGTGTGTGTGTGTGTGTGTGTGTGTGTGTGTGTGTGTGTGTGTGTGTGTGTGTGTGTGTGTGTGTGTGTGTGTGTGTGTGTGTGTGTGTGTGTGTGTGTGTGTGTGTGTGTGTGTGTGATTGAAAGAGGGAGAGAGAGAGAGAGAGAGAGAGAGAGAGAGAGAGAGAGAGAGAGAGAGAGAGAGAGAGAGAGAGAGAGAGAGAGAGAGAGAGAGAGAGAGAGGAAGAGCAGTGATAGACTGTGTATGCATGATGTGTGTGCACTCAAGTGTGTGTGTGTGTGTGTGTGCGCGTGTGTGCGGTTGGCTCTTCACTCTAATGGAATGCAAATGACATCTAGCATGGCTGATAAGCACCCAGAGGCAGCAGACAGGGCCATCATCATGACTGAGGCAGAGCGAGAGAGTAATAGATGGAGAGAGAGAGGGAGTGAGGGAGAAAGAGATAGAGGGGGAGTGACAGGCAGATTAAGGAGCAGGAATGATGCACAGGAAGCAGGAACAGCTGATATGATACAGCTGAACAATATAAAAGACAAATAACATCCATGTGTTGTTTGGCAACAGGAAGGGATCCTCATCAGAGATTAATAGAGAAGTCATAGCAGGACGCATTACACTGCTTATCCCTTTTTCCACCTTATAGAAACACATTCCTCCAGTCATTCCACAGTGAAATTCATGATGAGAGGTACTGTCTAGCAAACACGTTTTGGAATATCTTCAATTGCATTACTGTTTACGTCTCAGAGGTCTTGTTTTCAGGTGCTGCAATTAAAATGAAAGATTACTTGGCTTGCAGACTAAATGTTATCTGTGACGGTTTGCGTCCCAGGTGTGAGACTACACAAGGCGGAATTTATTCCGTTCATTTCAGCAGGGGGCAGCAGAAACTACAGTATGGCACAAAGCTCTGTACTGATGCTAGTGTCCACCAAGTGTCTGTCTTCTTGAGAACTCCTGCATGTACTGTGTGCATACATGATCATGTACAGTGTATAGTATGTGCATGCATGCATGCCTGTCTGTATGTCTGTAGGTCACCCTGTCTGTCTTTTTCTCTGCATGTTATTGTTCTTTTTGGTGTGTGTGTGGGTGGATGAACGCATGCTTGAGTGCATTCAGCAGTGTTTGTGTGTGTGTGGGCATGTGTGTGTGTGTCCGTACGTGCGTGTCTGTGTGTGTGCGCCTGAGATTTAAAGTGCACTGGGGCTTATCACGACCACCCAGGTAACTATACAGGCACAAAGAATTATTGGTAAGGAAATGGAAGCAAAGTAGGATGGATGGATGGATGAGAATTGGGAGAGCAAAAGAGCTGCATACGGATGGGGTGAATTATTAGACTGACCGAAAAAAGAAAAATAAGGAATAGAGCAGGAGGGAAAATTCCAATGATGGATGGAAATGGAGAGAATCCTAAAAGAGCAAACCAGAAATAGAGAATGAGATAGAGAGAACCAGGGAGAGAGGGATATATATGTTTAGCAAGAGAGGGATATATATATTGAGAGAGAGGGCTAGATTGATATATACAGGGCCGTCGATAAGGGGTGAAAGGTGATGACGATTCTAGGGGCCCACAGCCCAGGGGGGGCCCACAAAAAAAAAAAAAAAAAACAGCCCATAGTACTACCATAGCGCCCCCCCCCCCGTCAACAATTGCTCCTTCCACCCCCCCCCCCCCGTCAACAATGCAGCGCAGGGGGGCCCATCAGTAAATCTTGTCTAGGGGCCCAGGAATTGTAGCAACGGCCCTGGATATATATACTATATATTGTGAGAGAGCGATAAAGTGATATATATATTGAAAGGGAAATGTAGAGCAAATGAGAGGCATATATACTGAAAGAGAGGATACATATTCAGAGAGAGAGAGGTGTTGAGAGAAGATATAAATTGAGAGAGAGAGAGAGAGAGAGAGAGAGAGAGAGAGAGAGAGAGAGAGAGAGAGAGAGAGAGAGAGAGAGAGAGGGAGGGAGATGTAGAGAGAGAGCTATGAACAATCCCTCCGTGTGACGACAGCAGTAGAATGGCTCTGTGTGTGAGTGGTGTGTGTGTGTGCGGAGGAACAAAGGAGAGGTACCTGAGCACAGATCTCGGGGGTCAGGGAGGGTAACCATGTTCTGTTACTAGCTCCACCACACCGCTGATAGGACAGAGCTGTGCTTTGTCCCTTTGTTGCTGCTGTTCCTTGTGGAGTAAACAAAACAAGCACAGGTTAAAAATTACATTGAAATGTAATTTTTTTCAAACCCCGACATCGAAAACCTCCTGAAAACGACAAAGTAACAAATGTAGACCACCTTTTAAATATTTATATTTTTTAAATAAATTAAATTGATGTAACGTTAAATTAATATCATTGATCGCTGAGCACTTCTCCACAGAATTATCCTTAACTGCTGCGAGGTGGCGTCCCCAGGGCTAACTCATACCGTATTATTGACATGCCATAAGATTGGCCGCTGACTGCTGTGGGTGACACGCTCCCACAAATCAATCCCCATTGAAGTCGTGGCAGAGTACAAGTAGATTGGGTCTAAATGGTTTAAATAAAAATGTGCTCCAGTGGCCCGGCTGCATTTCAGTTAATGTAACGCAGCTCTTGTCCATCATTTAATCAGCAACACCACCACTAATGAGTATATTTGTCCTGTGTGTGACAGGTTCATTTCCATTGACATTACGCAATGTCGGTAGAAAAGCTATTATACCGCGATGAACCTTGACCCTCTTCTCAACATTTCTGATGCATAATGACTCGGCATAGCCACACAATAGCTTACTTTGCTTTGTATATGTGTGGGTTTGTGTGTGCGAGAGTGTGGAGGGGTGTGTGTTTGTGTGTGTGTGGGTGTTTGTGGGTGCGTGTGTGTGTGTGTCTGTGTGTGGGTGTGTGTGTGTACGTGGGTGTGAATTGAGTACATGACAAAACAACTCGGCATGCTAAGAGTTCTCAATTTATGGTTCATGAGACAAGATGCCTGGGGCAAAAGCCACTCTCTCTCTCTGTCTCTCTGTGTCTCTCGCTGTGTCTCTCTCTGTCTCTCTCTCTCCCTCCCCAGTCTGCCCCCCTTTGTCTCTTTCTCTCTTTGTTATCTCTCTCTGCTCTAGTATTAGCACCAGCTATATTAATACTGAGCAGTGAGACGTAACCTGAAGTACTGATCATTACCTATGTAAAGATCCACTATCAACATTTAATTGATACACGTTCAAACATTATTGATACTTGATTCAAAAGCACCTCTTATTTGTGATTTTTTTTTTTTATTGACATACACACACAAAAACAAATGTTGTGTTACACAATGATGTTTCACTATTTACTGGTAATTGCTTGTATCTTACCTGAATTTTACCAGAATTGTACCTCATATTATTTGCATTATTTGCACCTTTTATTGTGGGATTTTTATTGAATGAGCCTGAAATGAAACACACAAAAACAAATGTTGCGTTATACATTGCTTTTTAACTATTTATTGGTAATTGCACATATCTTACCTGAATTTTACCTCATATTATTCGCATTTTATTAAATATCATAGCATATAACTTGAAGCCGACTGCATCTTATCAACATTATGACAACTTCTATTGGCAATTTTGTGCATATTTTACCTACATAAACCTCTGAACTGTGATTATTTATTACTTTATTTTTCTCTTGATAGCCGTGGTAGTCCATGCTGCGGATCAGGACAGGGGCCTACCATGCACGATTGTCTGTTTAATTCGTTTTTTTGTATTATTATGGGTTTGTTATTTCAATGTATATTATCTTTGCCTGTGCCAGGCAGGACTGTGCTGTTGAGGTAGATGGAGATGGAGGAGGAGGTCTCTGGCTACCGCAGACCCTGCTGTATCCAATGGGGGAACTGTGCTGCTCTGAAGTTGAAGGGGCGGTCTCTAGCCACTGCAGGACTCAGGGTTGGCTTCATCAGCAGTGCTGAAATTCTATTTAAATAAAATTAAATATTTATTATATTGTAATTATACACATCTTCTGCTTCAGGCAGCCATGTCAATAACACAGACACACACACACAATAAGCCCAAACACACACACACAAACACACAAGCACACACACACACACACACACACCTCATACGCTAATGCAAGCCATGGCAAATGCTTTGAGCAGGATCTACATTATTTCTACTCAGATTGGCCCTTCTATAAAACTATTAGCATGCAAATGAAAGATATGTTCACATTTCCATTCAGGAGTACCCCCCTTTGTGTGTGTGTGTGTGTGTGTGTGTGTGTGTGTGTGTGTGTGTGTGTGTGTGTGTGTGTGTGTGTGTGTGTGTGTGTGTGTGTGTGTGTGCGTATGCGTGTGCGTGTGCGTGTGCGTGTGCGTGTGTGTGCGTGCGTGCGTGCGTGCGTGCGTGCGTGCGTGCGTGCGTGCGTGCGTGCGTGTGTCAGAAAAATGACTAATTTGTAGCATTTGCAAAACATTGACCAAAGGGTTTCTTGTGGATTTAAATGTTGAATGTGCCTCTTTGGCCTTTCATCAAAAACCCACGCCTGGGTATTAGCACTGATGAATAATATTGGGGGATCCATTGGAATGTTCTAGGGAGATGCTAATTATAACTTTGCCCACATCCTCAGGTGACCCCTAGAGAATGTTTACTAAATATCTAGTTATTATGATGATAACTTGATATTATATTGATGCTAACTGGATATTATAATGGTCCTAACTGAATATTATATCAATGATAACTGGACATTATATTGATCATAACTGGATATTATATGGATTATAACTGGATATAATAGTGAATGGAATAGCAACCATTGTCAATCCATTCATACATATTATAATAAAAACAATAAAAACAGGTCAGGTTGCTAAAATCGGATAATTTGTAATGGCTTCTCTCCAGGATGATATGACTACTACACACAGCATTAGCCTGTCAGAGCAATCGTACCGTTTATAGGTTTTATATTGTAATGTTGTCTAATAACTGGTGTGCTGTGTTTCATTGCAGGACCCCAATGGGATTCCTACATTCAAAAACAACCACATTCCCCGGACGTGTTTGGAAAATCATGGCCCATCCCTTCTTAAGTATGTGCTTGTTTCTAAGCGCCGTGAATTCAATAGAACCTACTAGAAAACCCAAACCAACCCAAGACATGCCTGAATTAATGTTTCATTCACATCAAATAGTGCAGAGCTGTTAATCCAGGTCCGCTGAATGTCTTTGTGTTGGTGAAGGCTGGTGATAGCAGAGTACTGGTGCTGGTCCTACCAACATTTGCCATGCATAATGCTGGTTGTACTGGCCATGGGGCTCCTGATTGTGGCGGTAGCAGCAGGGAGGGCACCCAGGGGGAAGGTTAGAAGACGCTCCACCCTCTCAGCGTGTCCTCTCACTCTTTCTCTTTTTCTAATGACTTTCTTCTTGCTCCCTGGCATTTAGGTTAATTGTGTTCGTTCCATTTTGTTAACGTTTCCATTTCCTCTGATTCTTCACCTTCTCCTCCTCCTCCTTCTGTTTGTAGTGATACGATCTAAGAAAGATTTCTATCTGGATTTTCTTTTGGTTTCTTCCTTCCTCTACCTCTTCAATTCATGTTCCCTCCTCGTTTTGTTTGCCTCCACTATTTCCTCTTTATCTTCCTGATCTTCCTGCATCTCCCCTTCAGCTCCTGCCTTCTTTCTTTCTGTTTCTCTTTTACATGACCTTGTACTCCTGATCTTCTCCTCCTCCTTTCTTTTTTATCTCTCCTCTTTCCATGTATAATCTGTTTTTCTCCTGCTCTCTCTTCTTTATTGGAGTCTTTCTTACTTCTCTTTATGATCTCTTCCGAATATTGCTTCCCAACACCTTTGTGCCTTCTTCTCCTCCTCCTCCTCCTCTTCCTATTGGTCCTGCTTCCCTACGTCCGTTGCCTCCTTCTCTTCCTCCATATTTCCCTCCCCTTCATCCTTCTCTTTCCGCTTTGTCTTTTTTTCCACTCCTTCTCTTTCTCATTATTTTCTCCTCCTCATCATTACTTCACAGCTTTCTTTTTCCTCCTATTGTTCCTCCTCCTTCAGGTTCAACTTCTTTTTTAGTCGGAAGGTGGTCAAGGGTCAAAGGGTCCAACTGAGAAGTCACCTCTATGAGACCCCACATTACAATAGTCAATAATGAAATCAAATAATGTTTGCTTAAATTATTGTGTTATGTTTATTCTTTGTTGTATGATTGTTGTATGTTATTGTACCATTATTGCCCAAATATATGACCATAATTGTTCTAAGTTCGGATGACTCTTTTTTCTACCCAGTTTGGTCAGTTTGTGATTGACTTGGTTCCGGAATTCCCACCACACATTCTCCTCTTTTTCTTCTTTTTCTCCTTATCCCTGTTTTCCTATTCTTTACAGTTCTCCTCCCCGTCCTCCTTCTCTTGTGTGTCATTCCACCGTTCTTCTTTCTACAATGCTTCCTTCTCTCCTGAAGCCTCCTTCAAAGTTCTCCCTTCTCTCAGCAGTCCTCTTTCAGACACTTTCTCCTCTCCTGCAACCTTCTCTCTCTCCTCCCCTTGTCCCCTCTCCTTCCGCTCTGGAGTACATAATCAGGTAGTGAGAGGAGGTGCCAGACAGGCCCCCCTGCATCGAGGTCTGTATCAAGAGGAACCATCTTCTCACATGATTTAGCCCATTCCCCTCCCTCCTCTTTCCTTCCAGTCAGGATCTCTCTTCCATCTCCAACCATTGCTGCTCCTCTTGCCTCTTTTGCTGGTAATGATGGTGGGAGGTGGAGAGGCATACGGCTTGTTGTTTCCAGAAAGACCAGATCGGTCTGGTTCCGGGAGATCGGCCATATTTGTTGCTTGAGTATCTGTCTTCTGAATAAGGGTTGCCATGTTCTGACGTGCGGAAAGAGACAACGGAGGAGGGGCCAGCCGGCCCACCCTGCTCCTCCATCCGGGAGTCTGAACCGTGCATCTCGTCCCAGTTGTCCTCTCTCTCCTGCACCCATCACCCCTCCTCCATCTCACCCCTCCCTTGTCCAGACTATTGGTGGTGGGAGTGCTGGACATGATGGGGGGGGGGGGGGGGGGGGCGTCAGGCCAACTGGCAGGGAGCCCAGCCTGGTGATGCAGAAATACTTCCTGACAAATTCGTGGTCTGGATGTTGGGGCTCAGCTTATCTTGGTAGGTTGAGCCGGTGGAGAAGTCTTCAGAATTTTGTGTCTCTGACCATGTTCAAATCCCTGGTCAAACCCTGTTTATCTAAACCAATGTTGGGTCACTGTAAAAAGTTATTTGTTTAATAGTCTGAATTGCTTTGTGTTGTTAAGTCTTTCTTGAAGAAAAGGTGCTCTACCTCAATGAGACCAACCCGGATAAATAAAGAACAACGAGAACAACAATAAATACACACTGAAAGAACACACCATTAACAGTAATCATGGCAGGGCCATGAAAGTGTGAGACTACAGGTGTATGTTTTATGGAGCCTGTGCGTACATTTGTCTGTGAGAGATAGAGAACAAGTGTGTTTGAAGCTTTGTTTGCTTGAACAAATGTGTTTGAGTTTTTTGATCCTGCCTAGAGTGTTTCTTCATTGGAGCTTTGAGAGTGTTTGTGTTTGTGTACGTGTGCTTCTTTCTTTGTATGTGTGGGTGCATGTTTGTCTGTGTGAGTTCGTATTTTTGTATGTGTGTGTTTGTGTGAGTTTGTGTGTGTGTGTGTGTGTGTGTGTGTGTGTGTGTGTGTGTGTGTGTGTGTGTGTGTGTGTGTGTGTGTGTGTGTGTGTGTGTGTGTGTGTGTGTGTGTGTGTGTGTGTGTGTGTGCAGTGTGAATGTGTGAGGCATGCCCATTGGGTAGGTAACTGTGTTTCACTGTGGTGCAGTAATAGGTTCTGGCAGCTGTGTAATTTCTGTTGATTTAGACCTGACCTTGGGAGACTGTTCTTCTGCAGAGCAGGTGT
>NC_079424.1:19012664-19015164 GCF_026213295.1 Gadus chalcogrammus
TTCCGAAACAATTTTACTTTGATACATTCATATCTAACGTAACAGGCAGGAGGATGAAATGAGTTCCGAAATATTTCCCTGGCAGGAATCCGTGCAGGAGACCCGGTATGTACAAATGCAAAGGTCACTCAATAGAGAGCCTCAATATAAGTAACAAATGGACCTCATCATAAATTGTTTGGTTTGGAAACTTACATTCACGTTGTTTTCCTTGAACAAACCCATTTGACGTTTATTAGTATGCTAAAATCAGTCTGTGGGGGGGCTTTTTAGATAAGCTTGTTCTACTACTGGCTCTTGAGCCAAAGAGTGAGCTTATGTTTTCAGCTGTGTGTGTGTGTGTGTGTGTGTGTGTGTGTGTGTGTGTGTGTGTGTGTGTGTGTGTGTGTGTGTGTGTGTGTGTGTGTGTGTGTGTGTGTGTGTGTGTGTGTGTGTGTGTGTGTGTGTGTGTGTGTGTGCGCGTAAGTGCGTGCGTGTTTGTTGACCACTCATTGGCCAATGGTAGCCACTATCCCGAACCTTAACAATTAACCAGTTGACAACATAGTCAATGTTACGTCCATAATTCGGTCTGGTATCAATTTTCATTACCATATCATAGCACATGATCTATCAATGCATAGAATATTAATGATCATCAATCTGAAATCCCAATTTATATCACTATGTCGCCATTTGCCTTAAGAAATGATCTCATGAAATATATTCCAAGATGACCACAGTTCGCCATAATGTAATTAACCACCTCCTGTTATGTATCATACCAGTATATCTGAGTCATATTTCAATGATTATGCCTTTTTTGTAACCGACTCAAAGCACACAAATGAACAAATTAATGTGAAACAAAACATTTACATTTATATTCATCCCCTATTAATTAAACTACACAAAAAATAACTTTAGATTATACAAACTTTTAATTGAACAATAACACTTTGTTTATTCAACTCAATTTAGTGTACTTTAAAAAAAATGTCATGTAAGTCTTCCCTCAGACTGATATTTACTGAAAACCTTTTACAGATTTTAGCATATACTTTGGTGAACATTTCAGTGTGCAGCTATATGCAGCGAGCAAGTTTAATCTTTAATCATGTAAATGAGAATTTCCATTTAGCTCTAATCATCCTTAAGGCCACTATACTACTATTAAATTGACCTTACTGATATAATTGGTAGCCTTGATGACCGTAATATATGGAGCCTTAGTCGAAGGCTTTTACAGCAACAATGGCTAACAGCAGCATCATGTTAGCAGTGTGGTTAGCTGTGGTTGCCTAGTGCTGCCATGCACTTCCCGACTGTCCTCCCCTCACCTCCTGCTAGCTGACGTTGGTGAAGGGCTGTTACTCTCGGTCTAATGATTCAGCAACAGGCAATCATCTCTGTTCATTTGCAGTCCTTGAATAACCCTGTGTCCTCTGTTCCCTCTCTCCACCATCCCATTCCCTCTCTCCACCAACCTCATCCCTCCCTTCTCCAACACCATCTCTCCACCACCCTCTTCTTCCCTCTCTCCACCACCCTCTTCTTCCCTCTCTCCACCACCCTCTTCCTCCCTCTCTCCACCACCCTCTTCCTCCCTCTCTCCACCACCCTCTTCTTCCCTCTCTCCACCACCCTCTTCTTCCCTCTCTCCACCACCCTCTTCTTCCCTCTCTCCTCCACCCTCTTCTTCCCTCTCTCCTCCACCCTCTTCTTCCCTCTCTCCACCACCCTCTTCTTCCCTCTCTCCTCCACCCTCTTCTTCCCTCTCTCCACCACCCTCTCCTCTCTCTCCACCACCCTCTTCTTCCCTCTCTCCACCACCCTCTCCACTCTCTCCACCACCCTCTTCTTCCCTCTCTCCACCACCCTCTTCTTCCCTCTCTCCACCACCCTCTTCTTCCCTCTCTCCTCCACCCTCTTCTTCCCTCTCTCCTCCACCCTCTTCTTCCCTCTCTCCACCACCCTCTCCACTCTCTCCACCACCCTCTCCTCTCTCTCCACCACCCTCTTCTTCCCTCTCTCCTCCACCCTCTTCTTCCCTCTCTCCACCACCCTCTCCTCTCTCTCCACCACCCTCTTCTTCCCTCTCTCCACCACCCTCTTCTTCCCTCTCTCCTCCACCCTCTTCTTCCCTCTCTCCACCACCCTCTTCTTCCCTCTCTCCACCACCCTCTTCTTCCCTCTCTCCACCACCCTCTTCTTCCCTCTCTCCACCACCCTCTTCTTCCCTCTCTCCACCACCCTCTCCTCTCTCTCCACCACCCTCTTCTTCCCTCTCTCCACCACCCTCTCCTCTCTCTCCACCACTTTCTTCTCTCAATCTTCCTCTAATTGTGTTCTCTCTCTCCACTCCTTTCCTCTCTCCACCTCTCTTTTCCATCTCTTTCTGATCTCTCTCTCTCCATCTCTCGGTGTCTCTCTCTTCCACACATGTCCTCTATTCTGCATGTCTGTCTTCATTTTGGTTATTCTACCTCTCTGTTTCCTCATTCCTTCCTCCTCCCGCCTC
>NC_079424.1:19020164-19030164 GCF_026213295.1 Gadus chalcogrammus
TAAATGATGGGGACGGGTCATTTATTCAGGGAAAAGTGCATAGGAATAACATGTGTTTATTAGTGAATTAATATTGAATGCATCTATGTAGACAGATATCAGTGCGATAAAAGCCTTACCAAATGGTACTAATACTTCAATTAGGTGCAGGTTCTTGATGAGAGCGATCCATGACAGAATTATAGGCCTTATTAACACGTCAATGCAGGGAAAAACCCAACACAAAACAAACAGCTAGGGTCTAATCAGTCCAATTTCAATGCTGGAAAAAGACAACAGTCGCCTTATTTACTCTCTAACCCACACAAAAACACACACACACACACACACACACACACACACACACACACACACACACACACACACACACACACACACACACACACACACACACACACACACACACACACACATACACACGACGGGAATGGGATTTACACTCCCCTATGCAGAGCAGCGGTGGATAGTTTATGTGGTGCTGCTAATGTCTTAATGAGGCCTACTCTGTCTTTCTCTTGCTCCCTCTCTGCCTCCATCTAAATGCAGTTACCATACGGCCGCTGGAAGCTCAGGAAACTGTGTTTTTGTCCATCCATCTGTGCTACAGGTTGCACCTTCCCCATCTTCCTCCAACCTGTTAATCAGTGACTGAAATAAAGTGAGTTTTTCTATGTTTTAAATTGAATGCTGTTCTGCCTTCTGGGCTCCTGAAGTGGAAGCAATGAGCCAACAAATGAGTTGTCTGAGTAGAATGTGTTTCATGGTTGGCCGTCCTTAGTGGCTAATGGTCATTAATAGAAAGATAGGCGTTGGTGGCCGTAACTGTTGCAAACAAAAAGAAATGAAGCATCAACATGGCGCATGTATGTTGACATTCTGTGATCGTTCGAAGCGGACATAGAACATCAAATGAATCCACGACCAAGAACTGAACACAGAGAACTAAACACAATCGCTTATAATTGTTAGTTGTTATGTACAAGACCTTTGCATTTCCATTCGTTGCATTTTTCAATCATGCAACGAATGGAAAAACCTGCAGCCTTTTAGGTGTGAAACAAACACAAAGCAATTGTCAGAGCCAGCCAAATTCCTATTAACCCCCGAGAACCCTCATCTGAGGGCTGATAATGCGGATTCTATTAAAGCCAATGAGGCATAGCTCGGCAGCTGCTGAGACCGGGGCCCCAGAGGAGAGGCAGACGCACCCCGATGGCTACAGTGGCCAGGCCGTCTGGCCCCTCACCTTCCAGTGTCAGTGTCAGCCCCCACCGTGGGCCTGACCTGACCCTCAGCGCCCTCTCACAGCCCCTGTCCGTCCGGCGGCTGTAGAAAGCTAGGATAGAAAAACAACATTAAAAGGTTGGATGGGTTTGGGTTGTGTCCTCAGACGGACCTCAAACAATAAACATTGAAAAGATACAACAACCGCTAAAAATAGTATCCCCCCCCCCCCCCTTGTGTATAATAGGGAGCGTGTTTGATCCCAGACACGCACTGATCCAAAGTGACCTGGCCGAGCTCTCGGCATGGATGTGAAAGCGTCCAAAATAGCAGTCTAGAGTCCGACGGACAGCTTCACTGTTGCTTGGCAACACATCTGTGTAGGGTTGCAGAAATCAGCGCGGCGATGTAAACGGCTGTGTGAATTTCAATCAGTCTGATTTGTCTTTTTGTCTCTCCTCAAGATGGCTTTGTTCTTTTTGATCCTGTGCTCGAGCAGTGGAGCAAAACTGCTCTTTGTCGACGGCGCCATTCACTTTAATTGCGTGTTGAGGACACTGGATGTGTTTCGGGTCAATCATCTAAATTTGTAAAAACCAAAACAAAATCAACAAAATCCACACACTTCAAAGATTATTTTTTAATAGTGTAGTGTGCAAAGAACACGGCCGCATTTGAACAGTGTTCTATGGGTACCGCCGTGGCTGTGGGCTCCCTCTCTCGTGCTCGGCGGAGTGGGAGCAGAGCAGCCATATGCCAGGAGGCTGGGAGACTCTGGGTGCAGATTCTCAGAAAGCCATTAAGTCTGAATATTAGCTCTGACTGCTGGATCACTTTCTGTCTGTCTCCATTACGCTGACTGAGGAGAAGCAAACCTCTGCAAGATGCCTCGCCATGTAGAACCAGAGCAGGCAGAGATGACACAGAGAAGGGTATTTGCTCTGGTTCCTCGGTGGTTAATCTTGTAATGGTGAAGTGTGTGTGTGTGTGTGTGTGTGTGTGTGTGTGTGTGTGTGTGTGTGTGTGTGTGTGTGTGTGTGTGTGTGTGTGTGTGTGTGTGTGTGTGTGTGTGTGTGTGTGTGTGTGTGTGTATGTGTGAATTATAGAACCACCCAAATATGAATCATAGCATGTGTTATATCGCTGACGAGATCAGATCAACCACGCATACAGATCCGTTTTCGACCCGATGTTTAAAGCTGAACATTCACTCATAATTCAGTGTGAAAATAAATAAATAATAATTCTGATCAAAATGAATATCAACACACATATTCTAAGAACAATTGAATGTATGTTGAAAGTTTGATTAAAAAAAACGACTGACTGATTAGCACATGCAACAGCAGCCAAACAAATGCAGAACCTTCCATAATATGGCCTTTTGGTTAAATCCAGTTCCTACACAGCTATGGACCAGTGTCTGGGCCTCTGTGAAAGACTTTTCATGTGACTGTAAGCCTGAGTGTGCACCGGACCTTGTTACATGTTGGTACCTGCAAATAACATACACGGTACATACACATGTTTGCTATGTTTGATTAATGGTATATAATAATAAGTATCTTATTCAATACAGTACAGCTAAGGGTTCAACCGTGTCGCCTACAAGCCACGGCATATAGAGGCCAATAGATTTGAATATATGCTGAGTATATATCAGAATACTCAGGATAAATTCTCTGTGTACCGTTGACACACGGAAAAAACACAAGGCGCATTCTCAAATCGATATCTCAATAATTAAAAAAACACTCACTATCGTCAAAATAGAGTATAATCAATTAGGAGGGAAGACAGAGAGGAAATTACAGCCAGCCTGATCCGTTATTTTCCCTTCCCCTGAAGTGAGATATGAACACAAATATGTAAATCGGGATTAATTAGCATATTAATAATTCAATTGTCTCATTGGTGTGTAAACAAAAGGACGTCGGAGGAAAGTAGGCTAGACTAAGCCCTAAACTGGCACAGCTTTGTGCTCAAAGAAAGCCGTTTGGTTTAGACACGCGATAGGCAGACACGCGTAGCGGCCCGAGACCTCAGACCCTGGTGTTCTGATGCTGCTGAGCACAGGTGAGGTCGTCCATAGGTGAGGAATATTATGACACACGAAAAAGCCTGATGTGGTTTTATTGTTGTTGACATTGAATGCATTGTCATTGTGCAGCCCAGCTCCACGTCGAGCCGTGTCTTCTGATGCTATGGATAAATTAAAGGGCCCTGCCATAAGCCGGTGAAGAGCTCCAACCCGCAGCACCCATGAGAGGGTGTCGCTCCTAATAGGCTGCTTCAGTTCTTTTAAGGTTGAATGGTTTGACTCATTCTTATTCATGGTTGCTTCTGTGTGTTGTTTGTGTGTGCGTGTTGTTTTCAGGTGTGCTCTTTGCTGTAGGTGTGTAGTATTAGTACAGTCTATGGATGTCATGTACTGTATGGTCCTCTGCTGAACCCTGGCAAAGTTGTGGAACATGTGACACTCTTTTGTCCTGATAAATCATGACAGGGGTCAAAGCAATGCCACGCTGTGTTTCCCCGGCATTCACCGTTCAGCGCGCGTCTTTATCCGTCTTTCCCCTGCCTGACAACCCCGCTGACAAGAGGGAGCCATGACTGTTGCACGATACTAATTGATTTCAAAGTAAAGCGAAAGGGGGCTTTTAAGTGGGCCACTCTGCTTGGCCCTGAGCCAAACGGTATAAAAAAACAACGAAAGTTGCTCATTGTGCATTTTGTCTTACAGTTTTTCGAAAAAAAGGCTATTTCACTAGGATAGTCTCACCTCAGAGCATGACATCACTCTCTGAAATACAGTGGGCTGACGCTGGAGAACTCCGGAGGCTTCCTTCCTCCTTCTTCGACCGCGATCGTACTCTGACATTCCTGCCTGGCTGTGAGAAGAGCGAGGCGAGGGAAGAGGGCCAGTGTTTGTTTTGCCCCGGCCCTGTGTGTTACCACCCTATTCTCTGTGTCGGAACGCGCCCCGAGTTCCTAATGTGGATCGCCCGGCAACAGACACGCCACTGTGTCTCCAGCCATTCACATGGGGCGGAAGCTCAGCGGCCAGTCCCTTCTGAAGAGGCCTACCAGCGGCCTACCTGACTGCCTTACCAATGAAGAGACGGACACATTCTTTAGGGGTCTCGCAGTGTTACGCATAAGTGATCCTGACACCAAACCAATCTCCCTCCCGCTCTCTCTCGCTCTCTCTCTCGCTCTCTCTCTCTCTCTCTCTCTCTCGCTCTCTCGCTCTCTCTCTCTCTCTCTCTCTCTCTCTCTCTCTCTCTCTTTCCCCCCCCCTCGCTCTCGCTCTCTCTCTCTCTCTCTCTCTCCTCTCTCTCTCCTCTCTCTCTCTCTCTCTCTCTCTCTCTCTCCCCTCTCCCTCGCTCTCTATCTCTCTCTCTCTTTCTCTTCCCAGAGACCCCCCAATGATGAATGGATGGGCGATGGATGGAGGTTTTGCTTTTTTTGGGGGGGGGGGATTCAGGGAAATGGGAAAACTAGGCTCACTGTTGCTCACTTCCCCTCTCCCCGATCTCTTTTTTCTCTCCCTGTGTCTCTCATTGTCTCGCTTCCCCCCCCCTGCTTTCAGTGTTTGGGTAGGTGTTGGATTGCCCTTGTAAAGGCTTCATTGATGTGAACCGTCCAGACCCTCATTCATGAAGCTGTACAATACTTAGAAACCCTGAATTATGGTGGCTAGTGCCAGAAAGCATCACATTACATTTGTCCTCATGTGTCTGAGCAGAATAAATAAAAAGGAAACAGGGCCAGCTGCCCGCCTTCCCGCACACGCGTGCACGCGTGTGTGTGTGGGCTTGTGTACATATTCACGTGTGCATGTGTGTGTGTGTGGGCTTGTGTACATATTCACGCGTGCACGTGTGTGTGTGTGGGCTTGTGTACATATTCACGCGTGCATGTGTGTGTGTGTGGGCAGTGCAGTGCACGTGCGCCTGCACTGTATAACCTCTGCTACCGCCTCCCCTAACAGCAATTACAAGCCCCAATGCACACAGGCCTCTACCATCAGGTGGGACCAGCCCTCCACCTCGTCCCGCACTCACCCCTCCACCCACGTCCTCCACCACCCCCCCCTCCACCCGCTCTCCTCCAGTACAGAACCTGAGATATGCTCCCAGTGTGGAGTCAGTGGCAGGCGGGAGACACTTGGCACATCTGAGGTGCTGCCGGGGCCTGCGGGCCACTCAGCCAGCTGGGAATGGAAGTGCTACGTTTTCATTTAGTATCGTTAGAAGGTTAGCTCACCCCTCATTGGTTCACCATCTGGGCGTTCTTTTGGAGCTCTTTCAGCGGCGGTTGCAGCGACGGTGGTGGTAGCGGCGGCGGTGGTGGTGGTGGTGGTGGTGGTGGTGGTGGTGGTGGTGGTGGTGGCGGTGCAGCTTTCCTCCATCCGCAGGGTTTGCACAGTATAGCAAGCGTTGCACAGCCGACAGAACATGAAGAGAGGAGGAGAGAGTGATGAGGAGAGGGAGATAGAGAGATGAGAGCGAGGGGCAAATTTAAGGGAATATAGAGATTGAGAAGAAGAAAAGAAGAAGAGAAGAGAGCGAGAGAGAGAGAGAGAGAGAGAGAGAGAGAGAGAGAGAGAGAGAGGGAGAGATCGAGAGAGAGGGAGAGATCGAGAGAGAGACAGAGAGGGAGAGAGAGAGAGAGAGAGAGAGAGAGAGAGAGAGGGAGAGAAATGGGACGGTGGAGTCACAGGAAATGGGTTATGCAGCAAAGACGGGGACATTTTTTTTTCAATATTCTTTTGGAGAAAATGCACTGACCCATTCTTTGCGTTTTATGCTGATAGCTAAAAAGAAAGTGCATGTCTTAAGAGTGCATCTCACTCTTTTTCTCTTGCTCCCTCTCTCTCTATCTCTCTCTCTGTCTTTGCTTCTCCCTTTCTCTTTTCACACATGTTGTGGGTTCATATTGTACGGGCCATGAGCACATTAATTGTCCCCATTGGACTGGTACCAAACTCAAAGGGTTGATTTATTTTGGAGAGGAGACGATGACATCGCTGATTCCGGGGTATGGTTTGAATGTCATTAGGAGAACGACTCTTATTAAACTGCTCTTTATTTCCAACAGTCCAGGGGCCAGGAAGCTAGGGATCCACCGGCACTTCCAGATGCATATGGCTGAACAACCAGGCGGATCATATCGATTCAATACCATAATGTAATATCATTTCACACCAGATATAGTATACGTTTCTGATACATGCTACTTGTAATGTCCAGCTCAATATGCTTGGCCATAATGGCCAATCAGAGTAGATAATGAAATTACAGAAGGTTTATGAAGTATCATTCCTTCCAGGCCAAAAGGCCATGTCTAAATCGCAACGAATGAACATCTTCCCTTAAGAGGTTGAATGAGAACGATACATGATTTGATATAACTCTTTTAAGAACATTTCAAGTAATTGAATTGGCTCCACCAACTGAAATAGTTCCCGACCCCAGGATCAGCCGTACTCTAGGTTGTAGTAACACCCTGACCCCTGTCCACTTGTCATAAGACACGTATCTAAAAGAAAGATGAAAATAGAGGTGGCGAGTGTCGTGTTAAATGGCTGAATAGTAAAATAGTTACACTGGTGACAGTTTGATCAGACTGCACATCTTGTGGCCTGTTTCATGCGGCCATTTCAGCTCTGGGAAAGCGGAACAAGAGGATTAGACGCAAAGAGCCGCACTGTCTGCACTGACTAGGGCCCTGTTATCTTGTTCAGGGCTCTGGCAGCGTTGGAGGGGATGAAGTTGAACCAATTTCTAATAAAACCATATTTTATCATCAATTATTTAAGTGTGTTCAGAAATTGAATCAGAATATATTGCTGCTCCAATTCATTCTCCTACCCAATAGATGAATAGAAATGTATTGCATTTATATTCAACGTAAAACGTTGATTGTCTAGTTAACGTGTAAAATAAAATTAAGCAATCTTTTCTAAATTCAAACTCAATTCTGGGTGTTTGCAGAGTGGCATGAAGGTGCATGACTGATGTGACCTTTAACTTAATCATGCATGTTCAAATCAAATCAAATTGTATAAAGTTTAGATGAAGGGCGAATTTGGAGGCAAGGTTTGCACTAAGAAGTTGCCTGTATCGAGGGCCCTTGAATGGCAAATGTAAAGTCATTGCATTACGTGTGGCCCTTGAGTGAGTGAGAAAGAGAGGGCGAGAGGGACAGAGTGAGAGAGAGAGAGAGAGAGAGAGAGAGAGAGAGAGAGAGAGAGAGAGAGAGAGAGAGAGAGAGAGAGAGAGAGAGAGAGAGAGAGAGAGAGAGAGAGAGAGAGGGAAAAGTTGCTGATGTAAAAAAAAAAAGCTGTAAGGATATAAAACCTTGAGACAAGAGGATGTCCCCCCTCTCGCGCCCACTGCGATCTCAGTGGTGGAAATGGTGGCTGTGGGGAGGGTCGACTTTGAGGTGACATTGACGCTATGTAGATGAGAGCGAAGACCCCGCGTTCCATGTTACGTCCCTGCTCGCTCGACTTAGACGGTGGCTGGCGTGAGGCGAAGCAGCTCCTTTCCCCGCCGCGTCCCCCTTCCTCTCATTCAGCACCGCATTTTGGACAGCACCACGCACCCACAACGCATTCTGTCCACGGTCGACCCTCTGGATAATAGTTTGATTCGACATCCTTCGACTGGAGAGCTTCGTACTTTGGTCTGAATCAATAAAGGAAATAACTTTTTTTTCTACGAGGCAGCCGGAATTTTGCAAAAAACAACCGATTCGCACAGGGAGCACTATTTTTCTTCTTCTTATATCAGAATTGTTTTGATATCGTGTGAGGATTTCGGTTTCGTTATTGTTTTACAGTCCCTTCACAAAGAACAGTTTGGTACGTAAACGCGCTATGATGGCTTTGAGATGTTGGGAATAGCGCAAACTGCGCCTGTAGTTCAAGTAATGCAATTTTATAAAAAACGAGTGTTACGATTATAATCGATAAATCTTTCAAAAGCGAAGTTTGAATAACGTTTAAATACAAAAGGCCTACATCATTCGGGAACCAAATCTTACCAAATGAACACCAGACGCGCGTCGATGTCCGCGCGCTGCGCATCGTTTGGCGTTCAGGCTCATCTGATGGTTCGGTGCGGATTATTCTATGTGCGTCTCTGAGTATGGGAGGTTGGAGTGAGGCTCTTTCATCAAAATCTGAACACATTGCAAATATTTTTAGTGTGGAACAAAGGCCAGGTACGGATTCGTATATTTATATGCTGTCCATGATTACGCACGAACGAAGAGAAAGATCGGAGACGGCACTCGTTTTTTTTATTTAGAAAGAAATAGTTTTCTTTATGAAAAAGCAAGAGACGATATAATTCATTTTGGAATTAGGATTCAGGGATAAGAGGCGAACTTTCGTTGCGCGCAAGCATGTCTGAAATATGAACCAATTAGTGATGCTACACTCGGATAATTAGTCTGTACATTTTTTCCATGGGATTATGTTAACTTGATTTATTTACAGATCTCCTTATTGTGAGTCCTTATTAAAGAAATCATTGATTTTTCACCGGAACGATAGACGGTCCTTTTTGAGACTTAAATTGCTTTCCTCGTGCAACGCAGGCCTACAGCACAGGGAAAGGGCTTTCCAAATAGCATTTTCATTGTGTATTTGGATTTAAAGTCTTTATTTGAATTGTACGTTGGGTTAAGTCTAATGATCCTCTTGTCACGTAAAACATGGCAGGTCGCTTATCGCTTGATTGACGTTGGTTAATCCTTCAACCAACTAACCATTAACAACGTTTGGCTCATTTAACATCTGATATGTTTCACATTTTAGTGCTCCTCCTAGACATCGAGGCTCCGGCTGACTATCGGATACCCTGTCGACAGATTTGGGTACCAGAGGAGAAGCTGCTGTCACCTCGGACTGCTGCTGAATCCCCTCGCGCATTATTCTGGATTACATCAGACGTCTGAAGCACCATGGCGACCAACGGAACCAAAGCCTCGGACGGACTAGTCCTCACTGAGGCAGTGATCGACGCGCCCGCCACCACCAACGACAAACCCAAGACCTTGGTGGTCAAAGTCCAGAAGACCAAAAAGGATCTTCCCGAGAGAGAAACCTGGGGAGGAAAATTTGACTTTCTCCTCTCGTGTGTGGGATATGCCATTGGACTCGGGAATGTCTGGAGATTTCCTTATTTATGTGGGAAAAACGGTGGAGGTAAATCCCTAAATCTTTGCATTTTCCAAATTATCAAACAAAACCCGAGCTTACACAGGTACATCCATCAACTCTAACGCAAATTTCGGCCCGGGAGTTCGTTTACATATTGTGAGCAGCATTTCTCCCCTGTGCGTAATTGCGCGCACAGACCTCGCTCCCCCAACTCCAATATCAATTTGGTGCGCAATGTGAAACATGTCTGTAACGATACGTCCTGTTCTCCTATACTCACACGTATACTTCTCACCTTCTGCTAGGGGCCTTCTTGATCCCCTACTTTCTGACCCTAATATTCGCCGGTATGCCCCTGTTCCTCCTCGAGACGGCGCTGGGCCAGTACACGTCTGTTGGAGGTCTCGGGGTCTGGAAAATGGCCCCCTTGTTCAAAGGTAGGCCTAATCCAAGCAGTCCTCGAGGTATTGGTAATCAGAGCGTTGAATTAAACGACAACACATTTTTTTTGTCATGTTGTATGATGTATTTAATTCCTTAAGTATTTAGGCGTCAGAATCAGAATTTGACGGCCTCCTGCGCTGCTGTCCTGTAGGTGTC
>NC_079424.1:19032664-19040164 GCF_026213295.1 Gadus chalcogrammus
ATACTGTGCACACGATCCATTTACAAAAGACCATTTTAAATCTCTTGTTGTGGGGATCTGAATTTGAACCTCATAGATTGTGGAAGGTTCAACGTAATAGCTGGTTGGTTGGCTGGCTACGGCTTGTGTTGTGCTGTGTCAGACACCAAGAAGCAATCCACACAAGGTCATTGAAGTATCCCCATGTCATGTGAGGCGGGTTGTGTGTTCTGTGCTCTAGGTGTGGCTGGATGCCGCCACTCAGATCTTCTTCTCCTACGGTCTGGGCTTGGGTTCTCTGATCGCGCTAGGCAGCTACAACCCCTTCAACAACAACGTGTACAGGTGCGTCCGATACTGGGACGTCCAGCATGGGTTGTGCTCTTCCCCCGTCGCACATATAATATCTACCATGTTTTAGGACGTGTCAGATATGACACAGACACATCGAATAGAGTTGAGAGTAGATTTTGTCACTCATTATGCAATGCTAATAATATGAGACTTAATGATGTGAATGTATGATTGATACAATTATATTAGCAGTTGCTTCTTTTATTTGCACAAGGTTGTAATGTAGTTAATTACAACATTTTCGCAATAGTATTTGATATAAGCTAGGTAGCAGCTCATTGTGTACATTACAAATGCATATTTAGGGTTAGGTCATGATCTTATTATTCTTTATTTTACCTCCATATTGTACACAATCAGACTCTAACTCTTTTCTAACCCTCCTTTGCCTTGGTTTTGTGTTTTATTTGCATTATTTGGTTACTGTCCATGGTACCTACTCAGACAAAAGCATGTAGAGTTAGAGGTTAAATTGTGGAATATTTGTGTTGCTGTATTACCCTTGTGATGTGTTCAGCTTCAGCCAGTCAGTCCTTTAACGCTGTCATTTTAAATGGAAAAACTCAATATAAATCCACCAGGCTGCAATTTCTGCCAAAGGATGCAAAATGGCATCCCTGACTCAGCCCTGCCATCCCCCAGCCCTCCACTTCCAAATGTGGGACCGGATGATAAGGGATTGATAGGGGAATAACAATGGCTGCCTCCCGCTTTGTCTCCTCTTTGCAGAGATTCGATCATTGTGTGCTGTATCAACTCCTTCACCAGCATGTTCGCCGGCCTTGTCATCTTCTCTATTGTGGGCTTCATGGCGAACGTAACAAAGAGGCCCATTGCTGATGTGGCAGCCTCAGGTAATTGCAATCAATGTTAAATTGAAATTGTGGTTGAAAGAAATAAATCAAATAAAGACCATGTTTGGAATTACTCGGAAGGAAGAAGCTCACAGGATCTCTTGATTTATGTGGGGTTATTTCTAATTAAAGAACAAAAAACTATTGATTTATGTGGGGTTATTTTTAATCAAAGTCCAAATCCGACTGAAGGGAAGGTGTACAATTGTTGTCCATGTCAGCTATTGTTGTTCATGTCAGCTATTGTTCTGCTTATACAGAGTATAACCTGAAGCTCAATTGATTTTCTGCAATTATCTCTGCAATGCAATGTCACAACACAAAACCTTTATTATCTGCGCTGACGCAGATAATAAAGATAAGATAATAAAGCTGCGTCTGCATCTTTGTTACGGGGAAACCTTCTTTGTACATGTGCAATGTCAAGAAGGGATGATTACTGTAAGAAGGACAAATTAGTCGTTTGAGTCATGTTGAAATCAACTCATGCAAACTTGAGGCCAAACATTTATATTGAAGCATTGCCATTCATATACCAGCAGTGATCCTTAGTCCAACATGATGCATGGAACGACAAGACAAGAGGATTTACAGATGAACATGCAAGTCTAACGTGTGTGTGTGTGTGTGCGTGTGTGCGTGTGTGTGTGTGTGTGTGTGTGTGTGTGTGTGTGTGTGTGTGTGTGTGTGTGTGTGTGTGTGTGTGTGTGTGTGTGCGCGTGTGTGTGTGTGTGTGTGTGTGTGTGTGTGTGTGTGTGTGTGTGTGTGTGTGTGTGTGTGTGTGTGTGTGTGTGTGTGTGTGTGTGTGTGTGTGTGTGTGTGTGTGTGTGTGCGTGCGTGTGTTTGTTCCAGGACCGGGTCTGGCCTTCCTGGCCTATCCTGAGGCGGTCACCCAGCTGCCCATCTCGCCCCTCTGGGCCATCCTCTTCTTCTCCATGCTGCTCATGCTGGGGATAGACAGTCAGGTGAGAACCATACCTTATACTTGGGAGGATAGCTTATCATGTTGGTCTTCTGGTACGTTGGGTCGCAGCATCCTGCAACGTTGAGGTTATTGTGTCACTCCAACAACCCTTTCACTTGCAGCATTGGTTAGAATCACACTAATACATATATATAACACATATATACATATACATATAACAACATTATTTCTCTAAATGTCAATGTGTTACATGATTTGTGGAGGACTATGGAATGATTTAAACATATTCTAACAAAGCTTGGCGTCTACATTGTTCCGCGTTGTCCTCAGTTCTGCACAGTGGAGGGATTCATCACTGCGCTGGTGGATGAGTTCCCACATCTTCTCAGGAAACGCCGGGAGATCTTCATTGCTATTGTCTGCCTCGTCTCCTACATCATTGGCCTGTCTAATATCACACAGGTACAACATCTCCCCTCATAACTTCTCCAGTTCTGATTCTGTGGACTCTGGGTGCTCCTACTATAAATATCACAAAACATTGGCTGTATAACTTCACTATATATCGTCTACTTACTCTATAGCTAGCATAAAATGCAAGTTAGAAAGGTCCATGCATGCCAATGTTATATTAGTGGAATAAATGTTTAATTCATGATGGTCAAATTCCCCATTTATTTAGCCAAATCATATCGTGGGTTTTTCGTGTTCCCACAAGAATCTTAAATATTGCCATAACCCCTCTTAGGAACACCATCTTTATAATGTAGCAGTTCATTAATTTCCATTGGAGGGGATGCATTCCCTGTAAGCTCTTCAATGGTTGTCAGGACATAATGGTACTTGAAGGTCCTTGAAGGTACTTCAGGACTGTTGGAGCTCGGCATTGTCTTGGTCCAGGGCAATCACAAGGTTGGATTCTTGCCCAGCATTGGGGCTTTAAACCAGGTGCTTTGGTTGAAGTCCAGTTCCCATACTACTGTACGATTCTAAAGCTGGACGCTTCTTAGCTGGAGAGTTGATCAGATGGGGTGTTCAGAACTTCTTGTGTGATGTGTCGGTCCATCCATTGTTGGCAATATGAAGCATTTTGCACATGCAAAATGATGGCGACACCTCTGTTCATGATGTCCAGCAGGTCACATCTAAATATTTTGTTTTGGTTAAGACTTAGAAACAACATGCCCTTACTGAGTTACCTAGTAACCTGAGAGGGATATAGATGTTCTCAGTTGCTGTGTTATTTCTTAAAGCATTAACCAACAGACCAGTGCCGAAGGGAATCGTAGATCATGGTGGAATCCGCCCAATGCCATAACATTTGGAAATTAGTCTGAATGAAACCACGTAGAGTATTCTTTTGAGAACATATTTAAGTGAATCATGAAAAAAGTAAAAGAATTGCTGAATTATATTAAATTTCCGAGTTACAGTTTGTTTTTTACCACAACACACAACCTGTACACTATAACCCCCACTGCCTCCTGCCAGAGAGCAATCATCATCAACAAGGGGGAGGTTGTGATGTTACACCAGAGGCAACCACATTATCTCATCTCACCTGCCACATCACATTCAAATCAAGCTCACATCCCCGTCCCGGGAGCCATGGCGATTGCCCTAATCACTGCCATGGGCAAACCATTCCTCCTCCTCCAAGCTCTACACAGTGTATGGAAGGGATCCATCAGGGATCCTTAGCCAGCCCCTGCTTATTCACTTTTTCACCAATAGTGAATAATTATCCTTTTTGCAGAAGGAAAGATTATAGATCAATTTAATTCTTTCTGATAACTGGTCCACAAGGGAGGCTGTGCCGGCCTCAATAGCCATCCTCAGCCGTACAAAAGAGGGTTAGCTCACCAACCATCCCCACCCCGACCACCATTATCCACCACTAGTACTGCTATTACTGGACTGGTACTCTTGTCTTTGGATGTCATTCCACTAGACTTTTTTGTACTGTACAATAATACTCAACACCTCCCTTCTGTTGTCCTTACCGGTCACTCTTTCTCTCTTTCTCTCTGTCTCTGTCTCTGTCTCTCTCTCTCTCTCTCTCTCTCTCTCTCTCTCTCTCTCTCTCTCTCTCTCTCTTCTCTCTCTCTCTCTCTCTCTCTCTCTCTCTCTCTCTCTCTCTCTCTCTCTCTCTCTCTCTCTCTCTCTCTCTCTCTCTCTCTCTCTCTCTCTCTCTCTCTCTCTCGCTCTCTCATTCTTTCTCTCTCTGTTTTTTTCTTCTCTCCTTGTCCAGGGTGGCTTGTATGTGTTTAAGCTCTTCGATTACTACTCAGCCAGTGGAATGTGCCTGCTGTTCCTGGTGTTCTTCGAGTGCATCTCCATTTCCTGGTTCTATGGTAAGCCATATGTGGTAACCACTCTCGCGATGGAGGGGGGCTCCTCCTCTGCAGTCCCTAGAGTCCAGTCGCATTGATCATATTATATTGTGAATTTTGTTAATAAAATGTCTCCCTACGTTATATCAATTTTATCGCAGCAGAAAATGACAAAAGCAAATGGAGAATCAATGAGGAAATATACATTTCGGCAGCCCTCCAAACACCTTAATATGTCCTTTTTTCCTTTGATTTCAGGAGTCAATAAGTTCTATGACAACATCGAGGAAATGATTGGCTACAAGCCCTGCATGTGGTGGAAGTTATGCTGGGTGGTGTTTACTCCTCTTATAGTGGCTGTAAGTACAGTTGACCGTACACCTGGAGCACGTTAGGACTTCTCTATCAGCAGTTTCTCTGGAAATCTTGTCTTTCTTCCCCAAGAACGCTGTCAGAGGAGGGTTTCATTGTTTTGAGTTGTTATTTTTCGGTTTTAAAGTGCACCATGATTTCCCTCGTGTTCTCTATAGTTGATGATGTGCCATTTACCATTTACCAAGAGTAAATGGATGGCTGATTGCTAAATTGCTAATTATCGTTACTAACTTGCTGTTGGCATGGTAGCACATGATTAATATATGAAGTAATGCTTCATATAGGCTTTAATGTTTTAATGTGATACATTTCAGCAAGCAGCTATTCCTGACACAATGTGAGGCACACATCCATCGTATAGTATTATACTTGGCGTACAGTCGCTTTCAGACAACCATCTAGGATTGAGCCCAAAGGAATAAACAATATGTTTGAACAATTACATGAATAGAACTGGAAATAGTGAAACGACCAGTCCTAATCTTTCCATGCGTCCTCCAGGGAGTGTTCCTGTTCAGCGCGGTGCAGATGGTTCCCCTCACCATGGGCGACTACGTGTTCCCTGCCTGGGGTCAGGGCGTGGGCTGGTGCATGGCCCTCTCCTCCATGCTGCTCATTCCTGGCTACATGGGATACATGTTCCTCACGCTGAAGGGCACATACAAAGAGGTAGGACACCGTCTGATCAGGCGTACCCTTTGACCTGATCCAGGAGTCTCTGCTCGATGTTATGCTTTAGTTTTGCATGGGGGAAACAAGAAGTAGTATCTGGGTTGACTGGAGTGAGACGTGTTTTCATTGGTATAAGACATGTTGTAAATAGGAGGTTGTGTAGACATGGGAAAGTGGCAGCGAGAAACAGAAACTGCAAAAGCCTCAGCTTATCCGGTGGGTTTATTTGTTGCATGCGTTATTGAAATGGTGGTTCTTCACTAAGCGTACTGCTTGAGTAATTATCAAACCTATTAGCCTTATTGATAAAAATTATAATTTACCGTGAACGACCGGGGGGAAAAAAAGCGAATAGGATTATGAAATAAGCATTCTAATTAGTTCTTTACTGCAACATATTGCCTTTCAGCCATAAAATAGACACTGGGATCCCAATAAATTACACTTATTTATATTCAGCCGAACACTACATTCAATATTTATTGCTAACCTGCTCTTAATCAATAGCGGGTAATGACGTTTCTGCCATATGCGTAGATTAGCTTTGATTTTTACGGTCTGAATAATAACCAAACATCCATACAGTCCTGCTGTGATCTCCCTATAGCTCCACCATAGATATGTTTCGAGGGGGCTGTGATTGCTGGCAAACGGCAGCAGGCAGTCAGGGGCGATGTGCAGGTGTCAGACCCCTGAGCACCAGCTGATGGTTGATTGTCTAATTGTAGCAATCAGCCAGCTGATTAGTGAGCTGCTCACAGGCGGATGCACCCTCTCACAGGCACTCCACGTGGACGCCTACTGCGGCATGGGCCCCGGGGCCTCATCTGGCCCCGTCTCTCACTTTTTTCCTCTTGTTTTTTTCTTTTTTAAATACAGCTTGGCCAATATAATGATTTTTTATTTCGTTTTCATGATGATGTAGGACGAGGATTAAAGGGCATACTAAAAGATAGGGAAAGGAACGGCAAAATTTGTTTTTTTTATGGTGCTTGATGGTTCCAAATGTGCATAATATTTTGAACTTTTTGAACTTATGAAAGAGTCTATTGAGTTTATTGAGTTTATTATCACTTATCACTTATCTCCGACAAGGAATTTCGGTAGAAGTGGGCCTTGGTTGAAGGTATCTGATTGGTGGCTCTGAGCTGAGTCTGATGACACCCCATTGGGCCCCCTTAATGGCTGGTTCAGACTACACGATTCTCAGATATTCCTCCACGATTTAACATGTCACACTATGCGATCACAGAGCCAGGAAATCGGGCCTTGTCTCGTCGAAAGACTGGCCACACTACAAGATTCGAGGGTGCGATTGCTCGAGAATCTTTACTTTGTATCGTTCATGATACACACAGCATCAACGCAGCAACAAAGTGTAAATAACAATGGATCCCGAGTTCCTATACTAGGCATTATGATGGCGGTCCTCTGCGTAGTGCAGTGAAGTCAGGTTAGCAGAGATGCGCAGATGAGCTGTAATGTCATCCCGATTTTTGAGTTGCGTGTTCCGCGTCCCGACAAAAGCCTGTCGGCTCGCTAAAATGTCCAACCGCTATGATATGTCCCCCTGTTGTCTGCGAACTTAGCAAACGTGGTCTTATTATAGCCCGATCATTAATTGAACAAGAATGAAGCATCACGCATATGATTTCAACAATGTGTGAGGGCATACGCAGCAGGGATGATCGCTGGGCGGACACTTCAGAAGCAGGGAGATTAAAGAAAAATATAATGTCACATTTTCAGTTTGCCGTTTGCCAAGTCAATATGTTAACCTATTAACCTACCTACTTATTATTTATTTCAACCGCGACCCGCCCGCAATTCCTCCAAGTATTACGTTATTTCACGCAATCCACCCAACCCGTCGATTACCCGCGGACATGTATGCATGTCCGCGGGTATGTCCGCCAACCGCGCATCTCTACTAGTCTTTACTTTACTAGTTAGTTCTTTACGAGTTAGTGAGCTGCTGCTGTGAGCTCCAGCTGTTCACGGAATTCCA
>NC_079424.1:19045164-19047664 GCF_026213295.1 Gadus chalcogrammus
AGTCAAAATTCTAAGTCCCTTATGGATAGCACAGACAAAAAAATGCATATGTAATTGTGTATCTGTATGTGTCACATGAATCCATATACTTCCCTCTTTTCTCCATCAAACCAACGCTGAATGGTAATATATAAGTAAACCTCGTTCTGTGTTCACCTTCCTTGACAATAGGCTACAGATAGCCTATCTGCCTCCTGCAAGGCAACAGACAGGCAGGCCAGGAGGAGCACCAGCGGTCTTATCAGCCATGACCATATGATGGGATTAGCCAGAGGGTTGTCTAACAAAGCATTGTAATGAGCAGTTTTAATTGCCTGGATGGCAGGCCCTGGAAAATCTCTGCTCCAACTACAGTATATATAATTTACTGTACTTAAAGGCCCCCCCCACACACACACACAGACACACACACACACACACACACACACACATACACACACACACACACACACACACACACACACACACACACACACACACACACACACACACACACACACACACACACACACACACACACACACACACACACACACACACAGACCTATATACATGCACAAACATTCACATGCACACTTCGACACACTCCTAGCATGTAGCACTGCAATTATTTGTATCCAGGTGGTTCCTTTAGTAACTTCATCTCGAACCTTAACGATAGAATAGGTTGTTTGTATAGGTCGTCCAAAACGACCCATATGAATATTCGCACCCTATCGACTGAAGAAACAGCAATACGTCACGTATGTCAAGGTTCTGTCTGCCAAAAGAAAATGGATTAGAACCTCTTTTCTCTCATTGGTAAAATCTACATTTTTAGATAGTTTCGGAATTAAAATGCGTTTTCAGAACATTTCTTGTGATAAATGCGATTTTTTTGGGATTTTCCTAACCTTCTGCCAGGGAATGTACTGTATATTATGTGTATGTTAGTTAATGCAACATTTTGTATCGTTGCCATGGTGATTCATATAGACGCTGCTATCCTTAGTTGAAACCAAGATGCTTGCATGTTGTTTGAAGTTGAAGTTGTTTTTGAGTTTTGTACCGTGAGTCATCTGAGCTGCAACTGATGACATTCTTTCATAAAAAGAAGGATTTTTGAAGTGACCCATGGAAGACATATTTCTTCTTTTTCTTTGGGCTTCTGCTGAAAAATCCACTGCTTAGGTTATTTTATGCATACACTTTGTTATGTATACACACAAGATAATCATGACTTAATGTTTTTGGAAGTGTTAATGCATTAATAAAGCAAAAGGAAGAAGCAGACCACACAAAAGTGTGGCCTGCAAGTTCAAGTCGATCAGAATGTCATATATCCTTGGCTTTCTTTCATATAAAAGAGACCCCATACATACATACATACATACATACATACATACATACATACATACATACATACATACATACATACATACATACATACATACATACATACATACATACATACATACATACATACATACATACATACATACATACATGCATACATGCATACATGCATACATACATACATACATACATACATACATACATACATACATACATACATACATACATACATACATACATACATACATACATACATACATACATACATACATACATACATACATACATACATACATACATACATACATATATACATATAGACAGACAAACATAAATACAATGTTTCACCTGATCTTCACTTCTCATTACGTTGCCATGTCGTCATTTTAAGTGTTTGCACTAAGGCCTAGCATGCATTAAAAAATTGCCTGAAAAGGATTCGACTCGGTCCCCACGCAACGTGTAAAGAGCAGAACAGACGGCTGCAGTGGCTATATGTGTACATGTGTAGGAATGGGAGTAGTAGGGTTATGGCGTACGTTGTACCGAGGGTGACTCTGCGGGCTCTCCGTGTGTGTGTGATGAATTGAGGGTGCTAGAACCTGTGTGATGGGAGAAGAAGCGTGACTTCCGGTTGTGAAACAACTGCTCTGTCCTGGCACAGAGGAGCCCCGAGCACCGCGCAACACTCAACCTGTTCTCCTTTTCTTTTTTTCATCTTTTTTTTCCACTCCTCTTCTCTCCTCTCCTGTCTTTTCCTCTCCTCCTCTCCTCCTCTTGCCTCTCCTTATCATCTCTTCTCCTCGCGTCTCCTTTCCTTTTTCTCTCCTCTCCTGCTTCCTCTGTTCTCCTCTCCTCTCTCCTTCTTCTCATCTCATCTCCACTCATCCCCCTCTCCTCTCCTCTCCTCTATTCCCAACTGCTCTCCTCCTCATCTCCCCTCCTCTCCTCTTCTCTCCTATCAACTCCTCTCCTTCTCATCCCCTCTCCTCTCCGCTCTTCTCAACTCCTCTCCTTCTCATCTCTCCTCCCCTCCTCTGGTCTCTCGTCATCTCCTCCTCTCTCTCTTTTCCTCACTTCTCCATCCTCTCCTCTTCCTCTCCTCTCATCTCCACTTCCTCTTCCTCTCCACTTCCTCCGTGTCAGTTTTCTTCGAGGCATAGTG
>NC_079424.1:19050164-19057664 GCF_026213295.1 Gadus chalcogrammus
TTATAGTATAGTTTATAGTAATAGCAGTTAAAGTTTATGATCGTGACCGAGTAATTTCCTTCATCTGCATAATTAGTTATTGCTATGCAGTATACGATTTGACTATCCTTTAATAGGATTAATAGGACACTTGACTATCCTTTAATAGGATTCTCTATTGAATTGGCATTGACCTCTTTTTATTCAAACAATGTATTGTTATAAATCCTATATTACTGATGAAAAACTCAAGTAGAGTAGGCGTTTGAAAGTCTGCATGTATGCAACAGATACAAATTAGTTAAGTAGTTGAAAAAAAAATCGGTATAACTTGGCACTTCCATTCCTAAAGGAAGGGTCTTATGAGGGAGAGGAGAACAAATGAGTGGAGAGTAAAGGAGAATAAAAGAGAGGAGAGGAGATGAGAGGTGGAGAGAGGAGGAGAGGAGATGAGAGGTTGAGAGGAGAGGAGAGGAGAGGAGAGGAGAGGAGAGGAGAGGAGAGGAGAGGAGAGGAGAGGAGAGGAGAGGAGAGGAGAGGAGAGGAGAGGAGGAGAGGAGAAGAGAGGTGGAGTGGAGGAGAAAGAAGGGAGGAGGAGAAAGAGGAGAGGAGATCTGTGGAGGTGAGAGGTGGAGAGGAGGAGAAAGAAGAAAGGAGAGGAGAGGAGGAGAGAAAAGAGGAGACGTGTGGAGGAGAGGAGAGGTGGAGAGGATAAAAGGAGGGGTTGAGAAGAGGAGACGAGAGAGGAGAGGAGGAGAGGAGAGAGGTGGAGAGGAATGAAGGGGAGGAGGAGAGCAGGAGAAGAGGAGCGCGGAGAGGGGGAAAGGCTGACCTCTGCCCAGTCGCGAAAGACACGACGGAAGGAGAGAAGACAGATTACAGATTAAGCGTGCCACATCTCGTCCCTCACTCTGCTCACTATCTCCTTTCAGATGGTATAACCTTCTTTTTATTTGTCAGCGAGGTGAAAATAGTGGGAAACAGTGAGTCGGGCAGGAGTGTCGGAAGGAGCTGGAGTGGACTGTTAATGCAGAGCCATGAATTAAGAGCTGGTTTACCATCTGAATGGAGGGAGAGCTTGGGAAGGTTGGCAGGCTTTAGGACACAAAGAGATGCTTCACCACCAAATTGAGCTTTGGATCACATTAACATGTCTAAATATTTGCTTCCAGGGGCCCAACACGTTGTTTTGTGGTCAGAAAGGGCACTACACGCTAACACAGAAGGGATGTCGCTTTGCTTGATTCTATAGATTATAGAAGGCTTGACAGGCAAGCTCAAGCCCCCTGGAACCCACTACGGCGTTTGGATTGGATTACATCTAATGGTTTTCCCAAATTGAATGAAAGTAGAGTTAACATTCACTTTGAATCCAATAACAAGTAATTAAAAGTAAGCGTCATGATGTATTTTTCAGAGAGCACCATGCATTGAGGCTCTGAAATCGCTGCCAAATACAGCCCCTCGAAGCTTGGAGCATGATTCAGGGATAGGGAAAGTCTTGTTTTATGATTAAAGTGTGAGGCATTTTGCTTCCAGCTAAGAGCTTTCTTTAGCTTTCTTTGTCATCAGAAGGACGACACTTTGAGCCATGCTCTGATTGCAGAGAGCGTGCTCTACTCTATCCTTACTCACGGCCCGCTGTGCTCCCCTCTTACACAACACACATGTTTTCACAGCTATTTCACCAAAAGTTTAGCAATTTTCTCTTGGAACTTTATTTGAGGGAATAGGCCTGAAATAACCTTTGTTGATAATTTGTTTATTCCATGGTCTAGCACCAAGTATTGTTTGTTTTTTTACCACAAACATACGTGCCAAAAAAAAAGGAATCATCATGATGATTGATTGGACGCAAATACGCTTTGCGTTGTTGTGATGTAACACGTGGCGCATAATTGAATCAATCGAAAGCTTGGGGACATTTCTTTGACGGGTGTTCCGGCTGTTGTATTCAAACGCGGTTGTTTGTTTACGATGGGACTTTGCGTCATCCTTAAAAAAGAAAAAAAAAAGACATCAAGAAATTCCCCAGGGGGTCCTTATCCGAATAGTGTGGGACCACTCGCGTCTGCTAATGGCACAATTAATCAAGAAGGCAGCGGTATGTGTCACACACGACAATAACACATTCTCTCCATTTCTACGTGCCGGCAAATTCCTCTCTCCCACCAACCTAGCACTTCCGTCCACTCCTGCAGGAGCCGCTCCGGGCAGAACTCGGAGACAATGGAGCTCAATTATCCCGAGGAGAAAGCGCTATGGCACTGACAAATGTAGCTTTTTTTCGTACTGAGCAGGAGATATTATGTCCTCACATCAAGAGTTAAATACCACCTATTTATCTTCCCCAGCCGAGGTAGCCAGGGAGGGGGGCAAGGTTTTAGGAGAAATGGGGAGGGGGGAAGGGCTTGGTGGGGAAGGGGAGGTTGTTTGTGTGTGTGTGTGTGTGTGTGTGTGTGTGTGTGTGTGTGTGTGTGTGTGTGTGTGTGTGTGTGTGTGTGGGTGTGGGTGTGTGTGTGTATCTGGGGTTTCGTGAGCTGAGCTATTAGCTGCGATGGCATGCCTAGATGTTACATGAGGGTTCAAGTCTGATGAACTCTGCCTGATGACCCCTGGCGTGTGTTGGCCATTCGTCTACCACACGTCTCACCTTGAGAGATGCACTACCCTGCCCCCCATCCGTCTGCTTAATGACACCATGATATGCATAAGGTTTGATTGACGTTGTGCAAAAAAATTGTCAAAGATGAAGATGGATTTAGGCCATCCATTTCATTCTTCATCATTTTGAACTATTAGGATACTACATACCTAGGTAGAATACTGATGGTGTTATGTAGATGTAATGTTACCTACATGTGTGCAGTAAACGCATATGTAAGCATCATATGGGGATTCTCACATGCCATATAAGTACTGTGCGGATCACATCATGTGTGGGTCATAAATAAAAGAGTGTGTGTTGACTGTAGGTCAAAGGTTTGAAAATGGATCTTGACAGCGGGTAAAAGCTGTTGTTTCGTCTTCTCTCCCCTCATTGGGTAAGTTAGGGCTTCCTTTCACGAGACACTGTCTGTATACCTGCGTGTTCTGCTTATTGCTATAAAAAAATTTGCACAGATAATTATAAAGAGCAAATAAAGAAGAGATTTATGCAAATAAATCGGCGGTTGGAGTTGCTTGCGGTTGCCTCAGACTAATCGCTAATAACAAAGAAATTGATCAAATCCCATATTCATCTACTATACAAAACATCATCTCTAGACCTCAAGGTATTCCTGCTAGAGTCAAAGCCACGCACCGACGGTGTTGTGATTACATAGTACATAAGTCGACCCCAGTGTGCCATCAATCCATATTGCAGAACACCACACCAAATGCCACACCGCATTCAAACAGGGCCGACGTTCACAATGGCTTGAATGTCTTGTCACACTTTGAGGGATGACCTGATTCTGTAGAGCAACCAATTTCCCAGTGTAACCTCCGTGACGACACTATCTGTCCCAATGCTCTTTGGTATGTGAAGGCTGCCCCATGGAAGCCAGATGTGCATCATGGGATTTCATAGACTTTGGCCCAGCTCCGGCTCTTTTCATGTCCTTGGCTCATTTTATAATTTTTTCTTGCCAAATTCCCTTTCTTCTTCTTCTGGGTCTTCTGGATTACTGATACCGTGGCCACGCATTGATTTCCCAATGCCAGGGCTGTAAATGATACGTATTAATGCCACAATCAAGGTCAGTAGAGGGCTCTGCAATTAAACGTCATGCAGCGTGACCGGATCGGGATATAAACGCTGAAAGAGGATTGGAGATCTGTTCCAGTCGCTCCCAACGCTGGTCCTCAGACCCTCAGCTGGTCCATAACGTCCTGTCATTTATTACCACTGAGGATGTTATGGCGTTGTGTCATCCGCTAATAAAAGGATAGTTATGCCGCCATACCATCCCGTATCGATGCGTGGCTTTCTGCCTCAATGCAGAGAGCATGAGATGTAGCATCCTCCACATGAGTGCTCCTCAATGCTCCTGATTCCCCGGTTCTCTGCATGGACCCCAGCAGTACCCCAGCACCACACCAGGGAGGGCAGGTGTATCGCACTGTCCTTAGCCTTTGTTGATAGGAAAGGGGGGAATGGTACATGAATGAATGTATGATTTATTTTTATTATTGTGTCATGCATTAGCATGCCCAGCCCGCAAGGGCTTACAAGACACCACTATAAAACATAGACGGACCAAAAACCAAAAGTAGATGCTAAACAATACTAACATTAACGATATAAACCATCCTGACGTTTCATCCAGGCTTTAGTAACAAAAGAGGCTAACTTATAAACATTAAAGGTTAACAAACATTCCATAATTCCTATAATGGATCCCTAGGAATGAGTGTGTGTGTGTGTGTGTGTGTGTGTGTGTGTGTGTGTGTGTGTGTGTGTGTGTGTGTGTGTGTGTGTGTGTGTGTGTGTGTGTGTGTGTGTGTGTGTGTGTGTGTGTGTGTGTGTGTGTGTGTGTGTGTGTGCAATGGTTTACAATGGTTTCAAAATGCATGACAATATATTGGTAAGCCAAAAGGGTGGGGGTCGTGCTGATACAGTTGAAAGGAATACGGTTTACAGTTAAAATGGGTTATTCTCATTCAAGGCTGACCTTTATTCTTCAGAAGAATCGTCCTCTTGTCGTGTATGCTAAATGTTCAGAGTCGTCCCAATTATGCATAGCCTTACAGCAAACTTTTCACAGCGGCAGCTTTCATATGCTAACATATCATCGATTATTATAGACAATCTTCTTGGAACGGGGGCAATGTCTCCTCAAACTACTAAGGTCTTGGCTACAGAAATCCTTCTTGTATAATTCCTCTATAATCACAGTTTGTTTTGTAAGGCTCTGAGGGTTTCCTGTGAGACGACGCATAAAGCGAACAGGGCTTCGGGCCAGAGATATTTGAAGAGCCCCAGATAGTATTCATGGTCTTTAGCATTTAGTGAGTGCATTTAATCGTACAGTGGATACATAGTACAGTGGGCAGTGGGGGGAAGCTGCTGAATTCATCCAAAGGCCCCTTTCAGAAAGGGAGTGAATGCCCTGAGTGGTGCTGGGAGAAAAGGACAAGACCCAGTGGCGTTGGGAACCGGTGATCCATGATGCCTTTATACTGAGCCGGTCTGCCTCAATCTGCCCTCCTTCTCACCCCATACCCCGCAACTATTGGGGGGTGGGGGTGGGGGGTTTGTGGCACTGTCTGCATGCTCACTGCGTGCTACTGTGTGAACAGTATAGCGTGAAGGCACATCAGAAGCTGTACTGGTTAATGTCAAAGGTGGCTTTGCCTCAGAGGCGTTCGGTACGGGACCCGGCGGGCTTTCGTTCGCCGCTGCACACAGATTAGCGGAGCTTGACAAAAATACATTTTGGGACTGTTTTTGATCCCAATTTTTCTTTACATGTTAATCATTTTTGAAAGGTGATTTCATTAGGATTGTATATGAAGGAAGAAAGGCAGAAAACACATTGTTCAGTCTTTCCAATCGCTCATGGCTGGACAGAGAGCTTTTACCATTTAGCCGTTAAATATCTGTATTACGCATAATCTTTGTGATGAAATAAAACTACCAGCACATTACAGAATTTAATGGGCAAGGCAGGTGAGGGAAATGTAGTTCACAATACTAATAATATCATACAATACTTACTTGCATGCAATAAAGTAAGACTTCTCTAAATATGTACACATATTTCCAATATTGGGATTATAGGGTGCATATTAGTAGATTAGCTGTATAGCGTGTCTGAAATATGATCTCCCGCATAAGTTGTTTCCAGTTTGTTGTTTGTTGTAATGAGCTCTGGTCTAATGCCTGCAGTACCTCCCCCTCTATAGATATTGGTATTTGGTTAAGCCCTGCAGCACTATGAACCCTCCCCCCACTTTTCCTCGTTCCCCCGTTTTTCTAAATCCAATGCTTCTCTTATAGCCATGACACTTCTGGTAACCAAATGTCTCTCTCTCTCTCTCTCTCTCTCTCTCTCTCTCTCTCTCTCTCTCTCTCTCTCTCTCTCTCTCTCTCTCTCTCTCTCTCTCTCTCTTCCCCTACTGGCTCTACTACCTACAGACCAATGCACAGCTTATTTTGACATCACACATCGCCAATAGGATCCCTAAAGCGCTTAAATCTTGTAGAACGTCGGATAGCGTGCTGCCCCTAAATGGAGCCAGTTTATATGCCCTACTCACCATGGTCAAGTAGACAGAATACACACCGAAACCAACAACTGCTCCCCTGCGGCAAAGGCTTACAGTTGTACTGAGAGACACAAAGGAAAGAAAGCAATATCGTCCTCCAAAATAGTCCCCTAGAGGAGAGCACTTCAGCTGAGCACCAACTGGAAAGCGCGCTAGCAGTACCATGGAGCTGCGCCATGCCATCCTTGATCACTCACACAAGAATAATGTAATAATGTAATGCTTTTCACCCCCCCAAAACAGTGGGGAGCATCAACATTGAGGAGCTCAGATAGCAGATGCTTGGTTGGGGTTGGCCATGGGAGGCTAACAGCATGCAGGGAGGAAGGATGCACTTTACTTTCTTATCCATAGAACCTTCTTTAAAGACCAGCAAGATTCCGTTGAGTTTGATGGACTTAGGGACTGACAGAAGCCATTTCCCTCATCCTTCAAGAGCTGTTTGAAGACAGAACGGCCACACCCCCACATTCACATCCAACAGATCCCCATGTGACCTAAATGTGGAGGAATAGGGGATATTACGGTAGTCCCTTAGAGTGTAGATATTCAATATTTTTTCACTATGGCTGAAATAAACTTCGAAATACTTTGCTCCATGAATGAAGAATTGTAAAGTAATTTAAATCCTGAATGAACCATCTTCACATGTTTGCTTGGCCATTGAACGGTGGGTTTACGGCGCTGTTATTATGTTCACGCCTTGTGTTTACCTAAAAGCCTTTATGAACTCCATCCTTACAGGGGAAGACATTTCCCTTCCAGGTGATGCTTTGGCTTGTGTATTCTTTCTCACTACTGTGTCCACCTTAGCGTCACTGCAAACATGTATTTTTTAATTACTTCATTTTAAGTGATTCATCTGCAATTATTATGTACGTTTTGAGCACTGTGTCTGCAACATATTATGTTTTGTCCATTTCATCTCTTTGATCTGCTCACTATGTGAGTATTCTGGTTGTAGGCTATCTGATCTCTGAAGTCACAAGATAATGTGACATCGCTGTAAGGATCCATCCATTGCATGCCATATTTGAATAAATTGTAAAACATACAGGACCTGTACGAGCTTTGTGAGACCAGATTTTGATGTTTGCGTTTCCTTATGAGTATCATCTGCAGAGAGAAACCGAATTTGGACTTGGGAGATCTAATACATATTGGTTCTGAACTTCTGATAGTCATTTGGATGTATGGTGTAAGAATACAGTCAAAAGTGAGATGGAAAGTGAAAGCTCTACTCAGAAATGCTTTTGACATTGTATA